>NC_090647.1:507993737-508133737 GCF_040937935.1 Hyperolius riggenbachi | reverse complement strand
TCGAATACCGACTCGAATAGTGAGCTCGAAGTCCGAGGTCGAATCGAATAGTAAAAATTATTCGACTCGAATATTCGACTGACCTCGAATAATTTACTATTCGAATTCGACCAAACTCGAATTTTAAAAAGGGGTATTTGAGCATCACTAAAAGCCAGTGTGTTTTGGACTGTAAAGTTGGTTTTAGAAAGCAAAGGCCTAAAAATAAGTAGTTAATATAGGAAGGACTAGGAGGATTTACCACAAGAAAAACCTTAATGTGTGTGAATATAATACCTGAATGATAATACAGTCCTGTTAAATTTACTTTTACCTTTTAGACACCCCTCTTTGTTGCAAGGATTGCAGACCATCTAGGCCACTCATGTTCTTCACTGCTTTGCAATGCAAGGACTTGGACTCCCCAATATTTCATCTTAACTTTGATGAGAACAAATAATACAGCTTTAATCAGATTGCATTAATGCACCAAATCTCTTTTTTTTTTTCATTATCCATGTTCAACAAACTATGAGTATTTAGTAAGTTAGTACAATAATTTGTTTTGCACTCTTGTTCCGCCTAATCTTTTTTTCTCCGTATAAAGAATTGTGGGATTATTTAACAAAAAAAAATATACTGTATATTCCTGCATATAAGACTACTTTTTAACCCTTGAAAATCTTCTGAAAAGTTGGGGTTCGTCTTATACGCCGGGTGTCACTGATGCCGGGTGCTACGCCCTATCCTGTTACCGCCTCTCAGATCTCCCTGCTGAGGGAGCGTAATGTATTCTTCCATACCGCTCTGATAAACAGGTAGACAAGGAGAACTGACCAGTCTACTCAAGGAGAGTTGACCAATGCAACAAGTCAATTGACTATATACTGTTATATACTGGGTAACACATAGAGTACAGCACCAGTATCTGTTCATACACAGCACCAGTACATGATTTTTTTTATTTTTATTTAATTTGATGTGCGTTGGAAGAGGGGTAGTCTTATACGGCAAGTATATCCCAAACTCTATATTTTAACTGGAAAAATTGGGGGGTCGTCTTATACGCCGGAATATACGGTATATAGATACCAGATCTATAGCTTGTAGACCTAAATCAATTAATTGCATGCCTACATACTGGTAATTCAAACTGCTCCCATTGTTTGTTCTTGTCCACCATTCATCATGACCAAATTGAGTTGTGGTGTGCTATGTCCACTACAATTTACCCAATTTGGATGCCCTACCGGTAATTCTTGTAGGACCTCAGGAAAACTCCTGAAGAGGTTTTATCAGCCCTTTTATTAAATTATATAATGCAAGATTTTGATAAAGCTCAGGGAAGTCCAACAGCCCAATGTACACACTAACTTCTGACTTTTTGGTGAATTTCCAGTTACTTTGGTTGTCACAAATGATTCCTAAGAAGGTATACATAATAACTTAAATACTTTAGGATACTTTAGAATCAAGGTGAGAACCGTTCCTCCTACATCACAACGACAAAGCCTACAATATAATCAGTCTTTACAGCGTTAACCGACAGACCATGTTTTGTCAGACATAATTTAATAAAATAAAAAGCCTGGAAATAAAGATCCCTTGTGTATTTCCACAGCTAAGGACTGAACTCTATGATCTGTTCTTGTTTGTCTTTCCTGTGACACATAACTTCCCAAAATCCAATATCAGATGTTCTCGTCTATTTCACCTTCAGTATTTGCCAAGAGCAGCTGCTTGCCTCTTGTAGACGAGAGCAAAATAAAGTAAGGAGAAAGTTGACAAAGATTAGGCATGATCAGAACATTTTTTTTTCCAGATTTTAAATGACTGGTTTTAAATATCTGCAAGAATATATTGTCTTCTTTAATTAGCGTCTTGTTTTTGGCATTGTTTCACACAAGAACAAGCAAATGTGTTCTAGATTAAGGGCTAAGAAAGGTCTACCATGCAGCTGAAAACTCTGTTCTAACCATGAGCATTACTACAGAGGAGCAGCCCCTGAACTGTGGGACTCGCCAACTGTTAAGCCTCCCTACCTCTAAAAGAGCTATCCATCCGCCAGATCAAGTTGCAAAAGTTAGGCTGCCCTCCACCTCCAACTGTCTCCTCCCAGGAGAACTTGTTAGGAGATCCCAAATTTGAAACACTGGGCTCCAAGTAGCCATCCTACAGTACCAACAATGTCAGGCCATATTTAGAGTCACGTCACAAATTGCAAAAGTTAGGTTGAGCTCCACCTCTGGCTGTTTCCTCCCAGGGTAACTTGTTAGGAGATCACTAAAATGAAAATAATAAAAATCGCACATAATGCTCAATATTACTTAGAAAATACACTGAAACCATACAACTACACTGCACCGGGATGTGGCACCACCAGGGATGGGTCAAATACACTGCGCCCTCTGTGCTGGCATTTACTGCTTAGGCCCCTTGTTCACTGCAGCATATAACAAACAGCGTAATATCCTTACAGGGCAAACACCACCTCTGACGATTGTTCTCCAAAAGGTTTCTTTAGAACAGTGCTGAATGGATAAGGTATACCAGGTATTGACAAGCAGCTATACCATGGATAGCAGCCAGCAAGTTTCCGTCCGACTCGAGTTGCTTGAGTGTCAGTGTCCCTCCAGGCTTCTCCACCCATTGTGTTTCGTCAGCATTTGACTCCTCGGGGGCTAATATGTTAAAATTTTAAATAAGAAGTTTTAAATATCTATAACAGCCTTTCTCAACCTTTTTTGTCTGGAGGAACCCTTTTGAAAATGATCAGATCTCGAGGAACCCCTGCATAATATATTATATATATAAATGCAGCCACGATACCACATATCAAATGCACCTATGACCCCTCACATATCAAGTGCAGCAATGACTGCCAGGTCCCATCCCAGATCATCGGTGCATGGTGGGGTGAAGGGAACACACATACTTGCCCACTTGATTTGCATCTTTCTTCTCTTGTGGCTCATCGGCTTCTTCTCTCCTTCTACTGGGGATCCATATTCTCTTGTCGTCTTCTCTCCCGCTGTATCACTTGCTCGCTCGTTCTCCCTTGCTGTTACACGTAGTTGCCGCCCGCCTTCCTGTTCGAAAGCAAAGCTAGCCAATCGCAGTTTGGTGATGCGCTGCGGCTAAAATCAATCCGACAGCTGTGAATAAGATCAGTCCGCCGGCTGCATCAGAAATGGAGAGGGACTACTTTGTACCACGAAAATTGGGAAGTGGGACTATTTTGGCCCGCAGAAGTAGCAAAATTCTGCAGTTCCCCAGTTTTCTCCGTTTGAGAATGGCTGATCTATAAGGATATATTGTCTTATTCAGGGATTGCATACATATTTGTTTATTTTGTATGAACAAAAACAAGATGCTAGCGCGTTCCAGAAATTGGCAAAGAAAGGTCTACCATGAAGCTGAAAACTCTTTTCTTACCATGGACATATCTATAGAGGAGCATACCTCATTTGTGCTCAACTACTAAGCTTCTCTCCTTCATATAGAGTTGTCTATCCTCTAGATCAGTGGTTTTGTGGGTACACCTTAAGGGTGTGAAGATCATGATGGTAACACTTGTTTTATTAGCCTTGCATCATGGTCCCCAGGCTGTGAGGGTCCCCAAGTAAAGTGATAGGGGGGGGGGGGGAGTAGGAGGCAATTACTGTAGTTATGCCCCTGGTTCAAACTTCCATATCCTATTCTATAGACTTCTGCTGGGTAAATTCCTCCAATAAGAACATGCTTAGTGGTAGCTTCTGTTACCTCTTTAGCACTACTGATGTATGCAGAATGCTAAAACGATAACACGGCCACTGAAGCTGAAGAACAGGGCTGCTGGAGCAGAAGGGAACACAGCTAGAGTGTTAGATGGATCAAATGATGGATCAAATGCACTTCCTGTGGATTTTGATTGGACCAATTCCAAACTGCATACAGTCATGAAATTTGCATGCAAGATGTAATTTGCATTTCATTGATCTTCTCTGTTCAATAACAGTAGGACTTTACACTTAGATAGGAGACCATAATGCCCTGATGACAGGTTATGCATATGACTAGAACAGTTAAAGAATACACAATATTCTCACTCCTGCACCCAGTTGAGTTCTGCGCCAGTGCAGTAGTACTGTGCAATCAGGCCGGAGGAAGCCACAAGTATGTATGATTTTTTTTTTTCTATTCGTATCTGGTTTCCTTTAAGGTGAAAAATAAATATGTTTTGTGAATGATCCCCATGTCTGCTATAGATTTCAGCATACAGAGACAAATCATGACTAGGGATGGACAAAGATTAAAATAATTGAGAGTTGAAGCAGGATTATACAAAAGTTGTATGCAAATGTATGCAACTTGAAACTAGGCTTGAAACTTGAAACCTTGGCAGACATGACAGGTCCATTTTCGAAGCTGCACAGATTTGCATACTCTTGCGTCAACTCGAAATTCTTTAAGGCGTCATTCACATTGCGTTACGTTCGTGTTTGTCGTTTTTTGGAGGTTTTTTTCTTCTCCTCCCGGCATTCAGGTGGGCGCTCAGGAGAGTGATAGCGTTTTTCACTCCATGACGCAAGTCAGGAAGTGAACTCTTTGACCCGGAAAATAATAAATACAATGTATTTATTATTAAAAATGTGAACGCAATCGCTGCACAAATCGATTTTGTGAGCGTTTTACGTTTCTCCTATACCTTCCATTGAGGCAGAACCGCCCCGAAAATGGTCCACGCACCACTTTGCTGCTCGCATAGCACACGACCCGCGCTGATATGAACATTCTCAGACATTTATTACACAAGCGCTCAGCACGCGATTTTTAAAAAATCGCCTGCGTGTGAAAAAAGGCAGAAAATGCTTCCAGTGAGAACGCAAGTGAAAGCACGTCGGTGGAAGCACCCAAATGTATGCAATGGTAGTAAAATTGGTTACCTCCAGAAGAAGACTCTCATAGGTGGAACAAGGGAGTCTTTATTAAAAACGGTTATACTGTAGACAACGCGTTTCACGGGACACAGCCCACTTCCTCAGGTCAATAAAACAGATAACCTTATTTCCAGCCATGCAGAGCGAGGGCGCCCCAGACCGACAGATATTCTAGTGTGAACGAGCCCACATTGCGTTGACCATCCCTAGTGATGACATCCTGACTGGACTGTGAAGGGGCCCATGCTGCTGCTTGACCTCCACTGTCTGAGAGCTGCTGTGCAGGGTATCACAGAAGGCAAACTCAGGTACTAAAACTGCTTTTAGTGTTTAAAAAATGCAGAGCTAAATTATATGGTGTTTCAACCCAAAGTTAAAGCTTTAATTTATAGAACGCTAATTGCATGTTAATGATATTTATATATTCTAACATGTCTGTTGGAGCGTTTGATATCACAGCTGGGGAACAGTTGTAAGCTATCATGTACTTCCTTCCATGATGATCATGTAAAATCAAAATATAGGCTTTTTTTTAGTGCCATCATAAAATATAAAGCCTTGAAGTTTAGCATTTGCATTGTAAACACCGGTGGATGTGTGCAAACAGCATAATGCTTGGGCAATTTGACAGATAATCAGATACACAACATCGTCTGCATAAGGAATTACAGCATATATAAAATCAAAGCATAATTTAATTTTTAAAAGTGTAATAAATCAATCTCCTTGTATTAAATCATCCTGCACAAAAGACATACCTCCAAATTAGCATGGCATGGAATTGGATGATTAGATCCCAATATTTCAGGTATGTTGGCCATATATACAGGGGTCAAATAAGCATGGGCTTATATATTAGATCAATCCCTGCAATGCACTGAGAAGGACCAACAGTCTGAAACAGGCTTTTTGCATTTTGGCTCTGTAAAATTGAAAGCTGTAAGCTTGCTATATACCAGCAGTACTGGATGTAAGCCTGGCTTCAGGGGCAATAGATACTTTGCATATTCAGTAGTGGTCAGTAGTGGTGCATTGTGGGTAGCCACAGTTACAAATGTAAATCGGTATTATCACAAACACTTTCTGTTTTAAGAAGGCAAACCCCACCAATTCACAATAATGTAGGAAACATTGCTTTGGGAGGACAGTGCGGACTTGGGGTGGGCTGTCTGCAGTTCTCGATTATCTCTTCTCCTGCAGGGCATAGCAGGCAGTTGACCCCTGCACATTCTGGCAAGCAGATGCAATATGCATTTGCTGTGCCCTTTAACCACCTACAGACCACAGGCTTTACCCCCCCTCCCCCCAGTGACCAGGCTGTTTTTTTACAAATTAGGGCTCTGCAGTTTTAATGGCTCGCTGCAGTGCCACACAACCAAGCACACAAATAAATCCCCACCCCCCTTTTCTGTCTACCAACAGAGCTTTCTGTTGGTGGGCTCTGATCACTGCTGCGGCTTTGTATTTTTCTTTATTACATTTTATTGTGTTTTTTTTTTTTTAATAAAAGTGACTTTTATTATTATTTCTGTACCCCCGATCCCTCCCTCCCGCCAGCCAATCACAGCGATCAGCTTTCATAGGCATCAGCCTATGAGAGCCGATCACTCTCAGAGCCTCTCCAGGGAACAGCCGAGTGACATGGCTGTCCCCAGTACAGTGCTGCAGTCATGGCGAACACCGCTGGTAGACTGATGAGCAGGGATGCGCGCACATAGGCACGCACGATCCTCTGCAAAAACCCTGCCCCAGGACTTGACGCCTTGTTTCAAAAGACATTTTGGCAGCCAGTATGTAAGTGAGGTGATTCCTGTTAGGTGCCACGCCTCTTTTTTTTCTTTTTCGTAAACCACACCAGACTAGACAGAACCTTTCACTTCCAGGACTAAAAATTAACTCTTCCTGGCAGCAAAATAAAATAAGTAAAACATCCTGGTTTTTAATATGTTTTGCACTGTACATACACATATTTATCTCATGTCACCTCAGGTACACTTTAAGCGTACTTGGGTGACACCCGCACTTAAAGAGTAACTGTCAGGCTGCAGAAGCTAATTTAAACCTCTATTCTCCTGTGTTAAACAGTTTAGACGGAAGCCAAAAAGGCAATAGTGAAGATAAAAATCTCTCTTTCATTTGATGTGTGCTTATCAGCAAAGCTGTTAGACCCAAGCTCTTAAGAGGACGCAAGCCGCAAACCATACTGCAAAGCATTCTGGGGCCCTCCCCTCGGCTGCTAATGAGAAGTTACAGGGTCAAGTAACAATAGCATGTAACTCAGTCCAGCGCACAGCACTGATAAATCTCCCGGCAGAGTACACTGCAGGAGTCCGCTATTGTTCCTAGCCACATGGCTAATTAATATTCACTGCAAACTAGTGTTATTCAGTACAAGCTTTTCTGTGATCAGGAAGCAGGGAGGACATGACGACACATTTGGCTTCATAGGAGACAGACAAACATGGAACCTGCCATGAGCTGTCAGGAGCATCATTCTCTGCATATACTATATAAAAATTCTGTGAAATCCAAACGTGGACAGTGAAATGCCTATGTAATGTAAGTACAGCCTATATTTAGCTACTGATATATGTGTTTATTTTCTCTGAGACCTAATACCTAACAGCTCCTCTTTAAGCTAGATTCTGAGCAGATATAGTCCCAAATAGCTGCCTTGGCTTAGTTTCATCTAGCACCAATGTACTTTTTTATATGTATATATATATATATATATATATATATATATATATATATATATATATATATACCGTATATACTCGCATACAGGCCGAATTTTTCAGCACAAAAAATGTGCTGAAAAGTTACCCCCTCGGCCTATATGCGCGTCACCAACTTTCTAAGCCTGTGGTGACTGGTGTCCGGACTGACCTGCTCCTGCCTGGAGGAGATTGAGTGCAGAGCGGCTGATCGGAGGTTGACATGCTGAGCGGGGCTTGCAGTGGATTGTTGGAGCCGGAGGAGTGGGAGCGCACTGTGGATCCAGAGCGTGCCTGCACTTCTGTGCAGTAGATGCCTGAAGAGAATCGCACAGAGAGAACAGCTGATTCCGATGCCGGGGTGAGAGCAGAGCAGGAGACAGATTAGCAGAATCACAGCAGGAGCGCTTCTCTGTGTAGTCTCACGCTTCCTGCTGTGTCTGCAGCTTGTGAGCCGATTGGCTATTTGCCCTGCTTGCTCAGCCAGCCATCCAATGTGAGGATGTGACAGCACAGCACTTCCAGCGCGTCATTTGAAATGGTAGAAAGCATCCCTGCCTGCGTTGCTATTGTCTGCAGCCTTCCTCCCGGGTCCCTCCAGTGCTGAGTTCTCCCTCCCAGCCTCCAGTCCTGCCTATTGATGAAGCCAGACACTGATTAGAAGACAGCAGACAATGACATTCTTCTGGGTAAGATGACACCTCCTCACTTCTCTTCATTTATTTCTTCAGCCTTGCACTGGCCAGGTCTGTTTACATACTGTAAGCCAAGTGTTGTTTACATTAGCCCTGCATCTCACTGCAGCTTGGTTGTAACCCTTTCACTGCTGGTTTTAGCTGATTTAGCTTGCCTTGCAGCACTGGCACGTTGTGGGTAACTACCATGCATATATGCACATGTCATGCATATATGTACACTGATATGTTGACTATTTAAGACAAGCTTATGCACTTTGAGTTCAACTGGAGAAAGATTCTTTATAAATGTTTTGTTTGTTTTTAACCTCAAAAGCACTGAGCAATTTATCTTATCTAAACCTAATGTGACCTCAGAAGCCGCTGCATTTCATACCCTCGGCTAATATGAGAGTCAATCATTTTTTCCTGATTTCTGAGGCAAATGTTGGGGGGTCGGCTAATATGCGAGACGGCTTATATGCGAGTATATACGGCATATATATATATATATATATATATATATATATATATATATATATATAAATTTAAACAGTACCAAAAATAGTTATACAAGTATGATCAACCTGCAGGAAAACAAGGGGAGTTATTTTAAGTTAATTTTCAGTACTTTTTCTTATTTGATAGGTACTTAACAGCACTATAAAAATTAATGTGTATGAAACACTGTCAAACTTGTGGAGTTGTAATGTTTTATTGTAATGGTACGTAGAGTTACAGTCAATTTTTTATATATATTCTATATTTTCTATATATTATAGTGATCGGTAAAATGGACTCATGTTACAGTGAGGAAAAAATCTCTATAAATTGATGGAAATTAATTGTAAAGGGTGGGGGGCAAAAATGACTGATGAGTTCATAGCTGTAAATGTAATGTAAATGTAATTCTACTGTGATTTAATGTTCTATGACAACAGAACACGAAGACGTCACAAGGGTTGAATATATAAGCACTGTATTTGTAAGTTGAAAAACCTTGTGAGGAAAGATGAATTAATTGGAGCCTAGGTCTCATATAATGGAGACATTACAGTATTGAGAATAAAAATGAAATAACTAACATCCCACATTAAATAATACAATTACAGCAGGTAGCATTTCCACTTATGTTTTATTTGCAGATCTAGTGAAAAAAAATTCAAAATAATCTTCTACAAACAAAAATATCCTGGGTACAACAATACATCTCTGTAAGCAGATTCAACTTGAGCAGGTTATTTATAAGAGACATTTAACATTAAGGATCCCAATCTTCACTCAACGAGAATAATTTTCAACATATGTGTAGATGTGCGTGGGCTGCATCAGCCACCCACCTGACCCCTCAGTCTCATCCAAGTTGGTGGGGGCAGAAAATATCTTGCATAATGGCAAATGCAGCAGGAAGGAGTGAAAGAAATGGTTTAAATTCTAAAGGTGAGGAGGAAAGAGCAATATTTGTTGCCCAAAACAATTAGTTTATTCTCATGCTCCTGGCCATGCAGTTTGTACCGCTCAATGAGGAGTGGAGACAAGCAAGGGACACAGCGATGAAGGAAATTTTCTATGAAGTTCCTGCAGGAACAAAAGGCATTAAGGGGAAGCTACCTGACTGGGTGGGAGGCCAGCATGGTCAGTGGACATCTATAGACTCCTGGTCAAAATGATCAGGAATGATCATTACGGCAAAGGTAAATCTAGTATCGTTAGACCACCAGAGATGATGTCTGATTTCTTAAGGTCCCAAGAGGTATAAGTATCTGGTTTCCCCACAGCAGGGCTCCCTGATGATACTAACTGGGCTCACCTTAGGCCTAAATTTGGCTGTACTGGCAGTGGCCATCTAGCCCTAGACATGTCAGAGTCACACCTCTGCAGCAATACAGACAGAAGCTGCATGAGAGGTGCAGACAATTCTGAAGCTGGCATTGATACAAATTTGGGCGATCGTTTAGAGTTTAGGGCAGCCCCATTACTAACAGCAGGCAATGCTGATAAGATGCCAAGATGGTATAATAATTTAAGCTGCGCTTTGGGATCGCCGATGATTGCAAAAAGCAAGATGCTGATGAAAGTGAATTAAGATGAACCCACAGGAGATTTTGCGATTTAGCCTAAATGGAATTTCGGGTCCTGCAGCATTTTTGGAGCGTTGCAAAATTGCTTTGGAGTCGCTTTTCAAAAGCAATTTTGCAGCGACTTTATAGGAAATGTTTGTGTGTAAATAAAGTTCAATCTACCTGCCGGGTCTCCCAAGAGTTATTTTCCCTGGCTTCTGGTGTGAAGTCCTGCCCCCTTGTACAAGAGGTCATTGGCACATCTCTATTTGAATAAAAAGTCGTGCCTGTGACCTCTTGTGCTAGGTGGGGGGGGGGGGGGGCTACATGCCAGAACCTGGAGGAAATAGACCCGACAAGTAGTTTAAACTTTATTTACACAATATACAAACAAGAAAAAAAAGATTCAAATCCGAACAATCGTCTGCAGAATATTGTACAGTGCTTCCAATCACTCCTCAAATCTCGCTTGAAATCACTGTAGCAAACCGTTGCAATATTGATGAGCATTTGCTATAGCGATTGGCGATCCTCAAAGAACACCTAATCTGCTTATCTAGTTGACTCTTTGGGCTCAAAAAGATACTAGGGGGGGGGGGGGGGGGGGGGGAGTAAAAACAGGCCAGACATATCATTCTTTTAAAAGGAAACCAGCAATGCCCCCCCCCTCCTCTTACTTTAAGGTCCTTGTAAAAGGGTACTTCCTTATAGAATAGCATGTTAGGATCTACAGTAAACTCTTGTTCCTTAAAGGGATACTGAGCAGGCACAAAAAAAAAAAAAAAAAAAAAAAAAAAAACAGAATTGATACTTACCAGGAGCTTCCTCCAGCCCACCGTAGGCCACGAGGTCTCCCGGTGTCCTCCTGACTCCTCTCCTGGTTCCGCTGACTGCTTCGTTAATTGGTGACTCCGCCTGAAGTTGCCACTACGACACTCCGCTGCACGTCAACACGTTGGCCGGTGTCAAAGTCCTGCACATGCGCAGTTCAGAGTTAGAGAACTGCGCATGCACAGGACTCTCACGGCAGCTAGCGTGATGACGCGTAACGTGTGCAGCGGTGACTCAAAGTGGCAACTTCAGGCGGAAGTCACTAATTAACAGAGCAGCCAGCGGGACCGGGAGAGGAGCGAGGAGAACACCGGGGGACCTCGCAGCTTACGGTGGGCTGTAGGAAGCCCCAGGTAAGTACCAATTCTGTTTCTTTGTACCTGCTCAGTATCCATACAAGGTAAAAATTTGGTAATTAATAAATATTTCTTCCTGAGAACGGTGAGAGGTTACAGAAGCTAGTAACATCATAATGCCATGACTATATAATTAAGCACTACAAACCGATTGTCAGCAAACAACTCAGTTACCTGATATGAAACATCAAATACATTTATTGCACATAGATATAGATTTGTTTATAGCTGGTGCTAAGGTATTAAAATATGTTAAGGATTCACGTCACGCTTACAAGTTCTGCTAAGAGACTCCTAATCCTATTTCACAAGGTGACGCGATGTTCATCCTGTACAAAGCATCTCCGGGACATTGTTAAAAAGGTAAATGCCTCGTATGCAGGCTGGTCATACAGAAACGGTACTAAAACTAGTGAAAAACGTATATACATGGCTTTGTAACGTGTGCATTACATGAGGCATGACTTACTAAGGCTAAATGTTTGAAGATCTCTGAAGACACCTTCGTTAATCAGGCCTGTTGAGTCATTATGGACCATTATTATCCAAAGCACCTTATTGCTTTTCCTCTCAGACAGAGGTATTGAGGCGTTTTGTGCAGAACGAAAATTAAATGGAAAAAAAAACCTACTGCAAGATACTGACTAAATAAAAACAGGATTATTAGAAATATATAGACATTTTAAATGTAAAGGGAACCTAAACTGATGAATACCTGGGGCTTCTACCAGCTCCCTGCAGACGTTCTATGCTCACACCGACACTAAGCGATCCTCCAGCGCCCCCCCACCCAGCAACCATCTTCCGGCCGGCTGACTGGCAAGTCGATGGCCACTGCGCATGCGTGGCCATCTTTGATCAGGCTACCATCGCCAGGAGCATTCTGCGCATGTGCAGTCGAGGGTTTTCCGTATTTCGCACGCGCAGAGTGCTCCCATCCATGGGGGCACGATCAGGAGGTGTGCGGACCAGGGCCGTGTATCTAAATGACAAAGGGACCCTGTGTGTGTGTTGGAGAACGGAGGATCGCTTTGTGACCGCGTGGGCACAGGGCGGCTGCAGGGGCTGGTAGAAGCCCTAGGTAATTTGAAGTCTTTTTTTATTCAACAGTTTAGGTTCACTTTAAAGAAAAACAAAGCTCAACAAGAGCCAACACATTTACAGCAGTCTTGAAGAGTAGAAAAGGTTTAGGGTGGGTTCACATACAACGTATTGCGGTAACAAAGTCTGATTTGCGCTAAGGCAAATCAGACTTCGTTTTCCTCTGTACAGCAGTTTAACTTTGAAGAATCAGTTATGTTTATAATTAAATTAAATACATTTACACAAACGTATGCGTATTAAAATTACATTTTACACTAAATGTAAATTTCATTTAAAAAAAAAAAAATCCCCAAAAGACCTTCATAAACTAGCTAAGGAAAAAAAATAGTAATACTAAAAAAAATTACCTGTCCCTCTTACCAAAATTATGAGGAACTGAGGGAAGATTCTAAAGTGCCTTGTTGATCACACCACCAGACATCACAATTCAATACAACGGCGTCCCTGTGCAAATGTATTGCTCCAAAAGAAGGCTAACGTTACCTAAAATAGCAATGCAAAACAAATATAGATTTACCACTCGTACCTCAGATTAATGAAATTGGGAGTGGTGGCACTATTTCAGGTCTATACAGTACCTTCCTCTAGAGTGCATTTATAAGCATAATGTACTGGTGGCGTGGCTAAAAAAAGGGCAAAGTTGGAAACTGGAAGGACATGCTTTGGTGCCAAACCCAGATGGTAGAAGGGCACCTGTCCCGATGTATCTTTTCTCTAGCAAATGATGAAGGCATAGTGTATATACATGCACATAAGGAAGTCACTTCACGATGCCATACACCAAATCGGTCAGGCACGAAACACTGGCAGGAGGGTAGATCAGTTTTCGGAGGCCTTTTGGGGAATCTTAAATGTGCAATTTCCACGTAATCTGGAACTTCAATTTATACAGTAAAATCTCATTATAGTAATCTCTGATATAGTTAACCTCTGGATCTAGTAAACTCAGTTCTCGGGTCCCAGCAAATGCATCTGTGTGTATATATGTGTGTATATATATGTGTATATATATATATATATATATATATATATATATATATATATATATATATATATATATATATGTATATGTACACATATACACACACACACACACAGGTGAAATTTGAAAAATGTGAATATCATGCAAAAGTCCATTTATTTCAGTAATTCAACATAAAAGGTAAAACTAATATATGAAATAGACTCATTACATGCAGAGCGAGAAATTTCAAGCCTTTATTTGCTATAATTTTGATGATTATGGCTTACAGTTTATGAAAACCCCAAAATCAAAATCTCAGACCATTAAAATATTGTGAAAATGTTCAATATTCTAGGCTATAAGCGTCAGATTCTAATTAGCTAATTAATTCAAAAACACCTGCAAACAGTTCTTATTTCATATATTAGTGTTCCCTTTTAAGTATGACCTATCCTGATATCGTAAACTTCGGAAATAGTAAACTATTTTTCCTGGTCCCTTGGAGTTTACTATAAAGGGACTCTACTGTAGTTTACAAATAACATATAAATGTTAACACAGAGAAATACAAATATTTGACATTTATGTAACAGATCATAGGTTTATATGAGCTGCATTTTGGAAACAAACTGACTGTTGTCAGAATAACTGGATGGGAAGTCATCTATACAGTACAATGCATTTTGAAATATATTCTGGTCCGATTAGTTCCTGAATCATGTACATATATACCCATTATGGTTGATAAAACATGACATCAGAATCAATTTATGAATCTAATTAGTAATGTAATTGTGTATACTGCCTTTACAGACAAATATCCTGTAAAAATCCTCTGTAACAAAATATAGGCTATTGTGGTGCTTTTAGTAACATCTGAATGACAGGCAAACACTGATGCACAGATAAATGAGAAAGACCAGAATAGGAGCGTAAACTGTCTGGTAATAGGTAGAAAGAACACATAACCCGATGCCTGTAATATATCATACTTGCTCGAGGGCTTTTATCAATGTGTGACTCTGCACAAGGGTCATAGGTTGCTTAACACGGTTTTAGGTTCAAACGACAAAGGATCATTGGGAGAACTCTACTGCATTATCTATAATCCCTCAAGCTAAAGCTGAATTACTCAAAAATAAAGCACAAAACATAAATCAATGGAAGTCTAGGCCACATGGGACTCTCAGAGACAAGAACATGAGATTGGGTGCAAACAATGCAGCCCAACAACTCGACAAGAAATCCATTAAATATTATTTGTAATTGAAACCTGGTCCCAATTTAATGTTAGAAATTTTTTGGGGGGCAATCCCATGTCAATTACTGCATGTGTGGCCATGTGTAAAAAAAAAAAAAAAAAAAAAAAAAAATTATATATATATATATATATATATATATATATATATATATATATATATATAATATATATTTTTTATATTGTTTTACAGGGTTACTCCTTAGAAGGTCTGAGTTGCAATTGGGAGTAAACAATGGTGAAGACTTTCAACTGGAGATGGTTTAGTCGGTAAGATGCTAAAATGCAAACCAACAAGCTTTGATTACGGTAATACCTTTAGGGCTCGTTAACACTGAGTGTTTGTAGGTTTTTTTAAGCGCTGGTGATTTTAGAAATCGCCGCCAAAGCGCTTGTGCAATGATTCACTATGAGAGTGTTCACATGTGCACGTTTCGACTTTACTCAAATCACAAACGTGCTACATGTACCATTTTCTGAGCACTTTGGCTCAATGTAAGGTATAGGGAAATGTATAGCGATTTCCCGAGCACTTTTATAAACCATTACATTGTATTTATTCATTTCCAGGTGAAAGAGTTCACTTCCTGACTGACGTCAGGAAGTGAAAAAACAAACAAACCATCGTTGAGCTCTACTCTAAATGTGTTAGCCAGTGCAGAACAGCTTGCTTATGTTCTTCTCTGGTATTTAATTGGTGGCGAGTTTAATCCAGCGTGACCATGTGACATCCCAAGTAGGTAGAACAATAGATGCTAGACCACATATCCCAGATAACACACTTTTCTATATGATCTCTTTAAAGCGGATCTGAGATGAAAAACTAACTATAACAAGTAACTTGTCTATATAGTTTAGATGGTTTACACAGCAAATCTAGCTGCAAACAGCTGAAATAGTTTAAGATTATTTATTCCTGTGATAAAATGAGAGCAGCCATGTTCTGTTTGTCACATTACACACAGGCAAAGCTGATAGCGTCTCCAGCTCTCTGCCTGTTACAAATTCACTCTGCTCTCCTCCTCCCTCCTCCCCTCTGCCTCTGATATCTCTGATTAGTAACCTTCTCCTCCTCCTCCTGCCCAGACTGATCTCCCATAAACCCTTGCTATAGTGCCAAGGCTCTCTGAAAACCTGCGGGCGTGGTTTATTTAGTTTATAGGGAATTAGAGTATTAAAAGAAAACAAAAAAAAGTATTTGGCTTGAGGAATGCCCTATAAACTATATGAAAGGAACACAATTGAGTATAAGTTTATCTCGGATCCACTTTAAAGGACATCTGAAGTGAGAGATAAGGTGGCTGCCATATTTATTTCCTTTTAAACAATACTAGTTGCCTGGCAGCTCTGCTGATCTCTTTAGCAGCAGTAGTCTCTGAATCACAAACCTTTAACATGCATTTGGCTAATCCAGTCAGACTTCAGTCAGAAACATCTGATCTGCATGCTAGTTCAGGCTCTATGGCTAAAATTATTGAAGGCAGTGGATCAGCAGGATAGCCAGGTAATTTGCATTGTTTGAAAGGAAGTAAACATATCAGCATCCATATTCCCCTCACTTTAGGTGTGCTTTAAGATGAATAGATCGGTACAGAGCTGCAGTAAGCACAGCCAACCAAAGGATTTTCTCAAATTGAAAAGCTTATCTCCAAAGAGAATACTTGAAAAAAAATGATTCACACTACTCAACACACTTGTATTGAGGATTTGCCGCCTTCCGTCTTGAGTTCAGTTGAGCTTCAAACCTGTCCAAGTTCTAGCCAAGACTAAAGCATGGTACACACGTCCGATTTTTATTGGCCAATGGCCTCAATTCACTAAGCTTATCTCTTGTCTTTAATAACTCTTCTAGAGTTGTTACCATGGTGATAAGGCATGTAGTATTCAGGAAACATTTTACCTCAGGCAAACCTAAAGTTAACTCTTCTGTCTTTAAGTTAACTCTTTAATCCTTAAAATAACTCCAGAGTTAAAGACAGGCTGTTCATTAACTGCGTGTAAAAATAACTACAGAGGAGGTAAATTAACTACAGAGGAGGTAAATTAACTACAGAGGAGGTAAATTAACTACAGAGGAGGTAAATTAACTACAGAGGAGGTAAATTAACTACAGAGGAGGTAACTTGACTACAGAGAGGTAACGTGACTACAGAGAGGTAACGTGACTACAGAGAGGTAACGTGACTACAGAGAGGTAACGTGACTACAGAGGAGGTAACGTAAGGAATGAAGAGATAAGATAACTCTCATACTGTGTGGAGGTTAAGTTTTCTCTTGCCTTATCTCCAGCATGATCTTAGTGAATTGAGGCCAATGACTGGCCACTTTAAACACCTCCATGTAGTATGAGAGCTTACCTTTACAATCTGTTCATCGTATTCAAAATCGGTTGGCCATTATGGTACATGGAGGTAGTAAAATTAGCCAATCAAAATTGTATTTAAGTACCAAGCTTAAAGAGTAACTCCAGCGAAAATAATGTCATAAAAAAATGATGTATAAATGATTTGGTCAATGTTTGCTAATTGTAAAATCTTTCCTCTCCCTGATTTACATTCTGACATTTATCACATTGTGACATTTTTACTGCTGGCAGGTGAAGTCACTGGAAGGAGATGCTGCTTGCTTTTTTGGCAGTTGGAAACAACTGTTATTTCCCACAATGCAACAAGGCTCCCACAGTGTGATATCAGTACCTCAGCACTGTGAGGAGCGGACATCACACTGTGGGAGGGGTTTCACCACAATATCAGCCATACAGAGCCCCCTGATGATTCGTTCGAGAAAAGGAAAAGATTTCTCATGTAAAAGGGGGAATCAGCTACTGATTGGGATGAAGTTCAATTCTTGGTTACGGTTTCTCTTTAAAGTGTCATTGAAGCAGAAATAAACTTATGACTATGTACTGTATGTGTAGAATGGATAATTCAGCATCAGTAGCAAAGAAAATAGTCTCATATTTTTATTTTATTATAGTTATATAGTTTTATTTATAACATTGCATCATTCAGTCACACTTGCAGTTTAAAAACCACACTCTGTATTTTAAGCTGTAAAACAGAGCAGAGCTAATGACCCTTTGAACTTTCCTGCAGTAAAACCTCATCTCAAGCTGTCTCTCACTGTTACTTTGTTGTTTAAGTGCTTTAAAAAACAGGACTGAGTTAGAACAAGCTGGTGGAATAGATCAGGGAAGCGCTTTCGCAAAGATAGCAACTCAAGTGTTTTAACTCTTCCTGTACTGGAAAACTATGCGAGACAATTTCTAGGCTACCAACACTATATTTCTTAGCTGTATTACACATACAATTCATTATCTCAGTTTTTTTTCCGCTTCAGGCTAGCTACAAGAGAACAACATGATCAAATTATAGGGGGACCGGTTTCTACTTTTTTTGATTGGCTGCTCACACGTGATCATGACTCATTTTTTTGCTCCCTGCCTAATAATGATCTGCCAATTACAGATAATCAAATTAATCTCATGTACTTCCTGTACTGGAAAACAACGTAAGACTATTTTCTTTGCTACTAATGTTCTATTTCTTAGCTGTATTACACATATAATTCATTATCTCATAACACAGAGTAGGGACACCAAGAGCCAAATATAGTGTAGCATGTACTGGTAGTTGAAATGAAGTATGATAGAGTAATAAGCTATACTCACAAAGCAGGGTTACCTCAAAGGCAACCACTGTAAAGGCAGGTGGGGAGATTAAACCTGACTCCACTCAGGATTAAGAAGTCGCTCTCCGTAGATGAGGAAACAAAAGGGGGTAACACCCATCCACCAGGGGTGGACTTGATATAGTGTAGTATGGATACAGAGGCGCCAAAAGGATAAGAGTATTTAAAAAGTTTAAAACATGAGGAGGTAGAGGTGGACTTACCTCCTCCAAGCAAACACAAAAATTGCCAATGTGTGTGTCATATACAACAAGTTTATTTACATACTCCGGGGGTCAATGCAACGCATTTCGCATGTTTGTTCCAGTTTCAGAATCCGAAAAACTTTATTCGCCAAGTGCGACCAAGTCGCACCCGGAATTGCTTGAGGTTACATGGTAATCAGGCAAGAACAACGGAGCAACAGCATATGTGGTCAGTAGAAGAGTCAGGCACCTGTGCCTGGCTCTTCTACTGACCACATATGCTATTGCTCCGTTATTGCCCGATGAAGCGGGATCAAACCTGCAAAGCGCATTTTATTGTCCCCGAAGTATGTAAATAAACTTGTTGAGTTTGACAAACACATTAGCAATGTTTGTGCTCGCTTGGAGGTGGTAAATCCACCACTTGTTCACCACCTCATGTTTTAAACGTTTTAGATACTTTTATCCCTTTGGCGCCACTGTCGCCATACTATACTCATTATCTCATAAGTTAATTTTTCCTTCAGATTTGCTCTAACAATTAAAAATCTGTTGGCTGTGTTAACAAGTAATCTCACCTCAACAAGGCTAGAAAACCACTCACAGTTTACTTCGTAAAAGTCTTCAAACAGTTTGCAACCTGACAGCAAAAAAAACAAAAACAAAACAAAACAAAAAAAACCTCACAAAAATCATACTTCACAACTTCTATTCTGCAAAAACATTGACAAAACAAAACAAAAAATGCCAGGCTTTCCTAATGTTTGCCGTCTCATTCAGAGTTGGATAATGCAGTGAGTAATCTCTATCCATTAGAGTTCTGTCTAAGACCTTGAAGCACATTCTATGACACTTGGCATTGTGTGAACAATTCCGTCTCTAAACACTTTAGTCCCCGCCACGTTCGGATAAAGATGCTTCGGCAGTCCTCAGTAGATGTCCATGTTTTGAAGAACAAGAGCCACTCTGCATGGAATGTAAACCTGAAACACAAGAAAACAATGGAGAAGAAAGAAAAAGGTAAAGAGCTGGCAGAAAGCGGTCTTTACAAATAATGAGGATATTACCAAATCCCCTTTGTGTAACTAAGTGCCTAACAAGGAGACGTGGCTTGAGGTGACGTGAAGTGGTAAATGTTAACCACTAGAGTGCAGCAAGCCATCTAGAAGAACTGGAAAACGTATTAAACTGTGTCTTTCACCGAGCGGACAGGGAGTCGCAGAGCTTTCACATCTTTTATAATCTAAAATTCTTTAGCCGATGCAGAGCAACAAAAGCCTTCGGTACAATAACACGGTGTATTATACATATTTTGTTATACGCGGCAGAACACAATCATAACAAGCCCTTCAATTGAAAATCAATAAGAGAGAGACCTGGATTTTGGCTGCTAGTGTATGAAATGCTGCATAGCATTAATACATAAAAAGCGCAGATATTGCAATGTACGACTCTATCACATTAACCAAAAGGGAAAAACAAACAAACAAACAATTCTACTTTGCAAAAGTTTAGTACAGTTCTGGGTGCAGATTTCTCAAGATGCAAGTACAGATAACTGGAGCACAAAAATAAAGCTCCTGACTGCAGTTACTAGACGTTCACTATCTGATCAGAGAGGGATCTAGCTAATCGAATTACTCTGTAACACACTGTACACAGATTTTTAAAAGGAATACAAGGAAACAAAAATTAGAGCCTAAAGGGGCCTATACACTGGTCGATTTCAGCCATCAATCGGTTGATCGATTCTAGGAATCGATCGATATTTGATTCTATCAAATCAGCCAATGGATCGATTTGCGACCATTTTCGATCGATTTGATCAGTATGGAGAATTCAGGTCATTCTGCTGCTGGCAGCAGATCGATGGGCAATAGAGTTGCATTGGATCTAATGGTGCAATAATGCATTTAGATCGATTTTCAATAGATTGCAATCTATTGGAAATCTGTTCCTAGTGTGTGGCACACATCAGATAGATTCCTGTCAGATTTGACCTGACAGGCATCTGACAGAAATCTATCTGATGGTCGAATCTGCTGCAAATCTATCAGTGTATGGCCACCTTAAGATAGTGCAGTATATTGATATACTAGATTAGATCTTATATACAGTATAATAGAAATGGTACTCACAAAGGTGGATTGCCACTCAAGCATTCATTGTATCGGCAGGTGGGGAGATTAGACCCAACCCTACTATAGTTTAAAAGTTGCTCTCCGTAGAAAGGAAGGTATGGGCATAACACCCCTCCTACCAAGGGTAGACTGAGCTATGTGAGGAAAATAAACAGAGGCGCCAGAGCAGGGTAAAAACAACGGTTTGAAATGGCAGGTAGTGGTGGGTTCTAACACCCAAAAGACCAAAATTGTCTGTATGCAATGAAAGTTCTTTAATCATAAAACTCCAAAATTTAGCAAAATTTATGATTAAAAAACTTTTACTAAATACGGAATGTTTGGGTCATTTTGGGGAAGTAAGTCCACCACTACCTCCCTTTTTAAACAGTTTTTACTAGTTTTTACTTGTTTTTATTCTGTTTTGGCACCTCCTTTTATCCCTACAGATGTTTAAATAGATTTCAGCATGAATACTATTGAAAACTTGAGCACACTGCCTGCCGGATCACCAGGTCTCACAGTCCTCTCTCCCCGGGCCTTGCAAAGCTTCTCTCCCCGTCCGCAGGCGCTTTGTCACTTGTCTACTCTCCACTGTTGGGGCTTCTCCCTGTCTTTTCACTCCCAGGGATCTGTGTATCTCATGACTTAAGAGGCTAGTGGCCAAACACTAGGGGCACCGTGGCATGTGCCTTATGTGACTACTCGGGGCTTAACCTGCTGGGCGTTCTGATTCCCGCAGCCATGGGAGGGTTTTTTTCTCCCAATTTGTTTTTTATCATGTAGCTAGCCTAGCGCCCTCCCACCCTTCCGATCACGCCCATAAGGAAATCCTGTTCTGAACAGCATTTCCTTTAGGGCTTCCCCCATCGCCATGGCGACGAACGGAGTGACGTCATCGACGTTGTGACGTCACAGGGACTCCCGATTAACCCCCAAAGCACAGCCTGGCGGCGATTGGCCAGGCTGCGCACGGGGTCTGCGGGGGGGGGGGCCCTCTTTCGCATCAGGTAACGCCGGATCGGCGACAATCGGAGCAAACACGCAGTTAGCAAAGTGCTAGCTGCGTGCTTGAAAAAAAAATTATCAAAATCGGCCCACCAGGGCCTGAGCGGTGCCCTCTAGCGTCTCTGGACGAGCCCAGCTCATTCAGAATGCTAGGGAGGTTAATAAAAAAATCCTCTATTGGTCACGTAAGGCAAATTCTACGGTGCCCCTAGTGTTTGGCCACTAGCCTCTTAAAGGACAATTGAAGTGAAAGCGGTATAGTACACAGCTGGCATTGTTTAAAAGGAAATAGTTATGGCAGCCTCCATAGTCTTCACAATTCAGTTATCCTTTAACCAATTTTCTTTTTGAGAAATAACTCAATTTCTTGCATCATGGGATACACGGTTCTGGTATATACATTTTTGGGAAGTATTCAAAAAATCAGTGTGATCCACCACACCCAACAGAAGCACCTGTTCTTGCAAGTATATAGTATAATATTAATATTAATATAAACCACAAGAGATAATTGCAGTCCAAAGAATTGGTTTAAACTTTATTATACAACAATTTCAAAAAGTTTCAGAAATTCTTGATCATCAATAGATCTGCATAGAATTCACATAAGTTTTACAATCATAAGATGGCTAAGAGTTGCTCAAGATACTATTCAGACAACATTAGTTTGTTTCGGGCTATCACCCCCCTTCATCAGGCATTTATGGTCACTAAATTTCTAAAAAAAAACAAACATATTTGTGATTAACCTTTTCCGGACCGCCTAAATGAGATCCTATGCCACACTTGTGGCTGTTTTAGCCTGATTGTTACCTCTCCCAGATGCGACTGTGCACACCCGAGAGGGGAAATTAGGCTGTCATATGACCGCTGACATCTCCCCTCAGTGATCAGATCACTACGATCGCCGGAAGATCGTAGTGATCACCAGTAACGGCTGCGGTGATCGGGCGGAAAGAAAAGGAGCCACTCACCTTCCTGTCATTACCGCGGCGATCGGTGCTCCCCACCGCTCTGGCCGGCATCTCTGCTCCCTCTGACGTCAGCGCTGGGTCCCGGCTTGATGACATCGTCAAGCTGCGACCTGGAACTGAGCGGCAGTAGGAGCAAAGATGCCGTCTGGAGCAGAGGGGTCCACTATGGCTCATCACTGGAGCCTGGAAGGTAAATGAAGGCTGCTGCGCACAGGGGGGACACCTGGCCACCATGGGGAAACACAGCCCAGTACACAAAACTGGGGATCCAGCTGCCTGACCCTCCAAACGCGCCCCCCCCCCCCCCCCCCCCATGCAAAAACGCATTGGAAGGATCTGTGCTGGGTGGGCTATTCAGCCCACAGCACAGATCCTGTTGCAGGCAGGGCGATCACACTTCCCCCCCCCCCCTTTTTTTCCCCACTAGGGGGATGTCCTGCAGGGGGGGGGTCTGATCACCGCCGGCTGTCTGCGTGTTGCGGGGGGCTCCTCAAAGCCCCCTCCGCAGCGATTCCCAGCCTCGTTCCCTTTCCCTCATCTTTCTGGGCGGCACAGGACGGTGATCCGTCCTGCGCCGCCTCTGACAGGCTTCAGCCTATCAGACGCCGGCGATCCCCGGCCAATCAGAGGCCGGGGATCGCCGATGTCCTTTACGGCGCTGCTGCGCAGCAGCGCCGTATGGATGCAAACAGCGGGGATTTCTTTCAGACAGAGACACCCTCCGTGAACTGACATGGAAAGGCCGCTCGTACAAGCTGCCGTTTCCATGTAATTCCACTTACGACCTGCCGCCGCCTATCGGCGTTAGGCGGTCGTTAAGTGGTTAAGGGGGGTTAGGTGGCCGGTCTCCAAATGGTTAAAAACACATTCAGAGGATTATAGTGTACCCAGATAGCAAATATATTTTACATAATCCTCAAATTGTGTTTTACAATTACAAATATGTTTGTTTTGAGAATCTTACAAAAACAAACAAAAAAAAAACACGATACACAGCTCCCTGGGAGTGAAGAGAAGCCACAGGGGTGGAGAGAAGAAATGGGAGGAAGCACCGGCATATGTGAGAGTGATTCTGCTGCCGTGTCAGTCAGGCCGAAACACAACGCCATTAGTGTAGCGTTCCTGACCTGCTTCCAACTGGCGTGATCAACCGAAACTATCGATATCGGCCAAAAATCAATTGGGAATAATTTGTGGCGTCGGTTTCTAGCAGATTCAATCAAATGATCGAATTGGCTGGATATTGATCAAAAAAATATCGACTAGTGTACGGTCACCTTAAGAGATCCCCTTGAAAGAAACATCTGAATTTTTTTTTTCATCAGATTTACTTACCTGGGGCTTCCCCTAGCTTCTGGAAGCTTGTGTGTCCCTCACCGCAGCTCCACTCCAAATCGGTCTCCCGGGCTCCCCTCCGTAGCAGCCACCGCCCCAGCCACGTTGTCGGCCTCTGCACATGCGTGAGTACTACGCTTGCACAGAATGCTTCCAGTGACAGCGGCTGCCAACCTGGCCAGGTTGCTACGGAGGTGACCCGCTGAGAGCAGAGCTGTGGTGAGGGACACATAGGCTTCCAGGGACTGAAGTAACCCCCCGGTAAGTAAATATGGATTTTTTTTAAAATCTCAGATATTTCCTTTAAGATGTTTGCAGTGTTGTGTTAGTTTAAACAATTACATGTACTTCTTTTACTATTTCACAATCACTACTTACCAAAATTGAGTGTGAACGGTCATTAAACGGGAGATTCTCAGTAAAGAACTCTGTCTTGTGATTAATTCTCTGATGTCCTCCGTACTGCGAGGCATCGGTATCCAGTGCGATCATATACCTAAACCATTCTGTTAAGGAACATTCAGAAGAAGCAGCAATATAAATACAATCCCCGATTCTGTAATTCACTTTAAAAAAAAAAATCAACAGGTAAAGTAAAAACACAAAACAGCGAAGGAAAACTATTTAAATCCATCTCCTAAATACTGTCTTACGGGTGGAAAAGGCTCTCATTCGATTATAGGAATGAGACGAATGCTTAAGTATGTCAGCTGAAGTTTCCAACTCATGAATAGAACACTGTACTGTTTGAAAAAACAAATATATAATGTCCCATTGTGCTTTAAACCTACTTTGCTAAATATATTTTGATGAACGTAGGAGGGCACTGACTGCAGCGTGGATCAATTTCTGTACGTTCAGCTATGTTAGACTTTACTGTAGGCCACAATGCAAAGTTGCAGCTATGCAGCACACATAGCTTACTAAGGGCACCAGCGTTTGGTTGGCTACTATATAGCCAAGTGCCGTCAACCAAGCCAGTGCTTGGGTGGTTTGGGCACAAGTGCTCAGGTATAGTATAGCTAATTGCCAGCAATCACTTACTTGATAGCCATGCCGGCTATCAGCTACTGTGTAGCCAAACTTCAGGTATCGTTTCTACATGGGGCCGGGTATAAGCTTTAGGAGCCAGCACTTGCCTATTGTATAGCCAACTGCCAGCTATTGTTTAGGATCACAGAAGGGGAGTATCAGCTAAGGCTGAAGTTAGAGATAGGCATAGGATTAGGAAGGTAAGTAGATAGGGTATAAGGAGGATTATATACTTAAGGCCCATACACATGCTAGATTAAAGTTGGCTGAAACGGCCAATAATAACTGCCTCAGCTGATAATACAGTTTGGACGAGCAACGGATAATATATGTTGGTTTGCGAAGCTCACCCGCCCGCTGTGACATATTATTATTATTAATTAGATTTAAATAGCGCCAACATATTACGCAGCGCTGTACAATAAATAAGGTTACAGACAATGATAACAGGGATGACAGAACAATACAGGTAATAGACAATAGATACAACAATACAGGTAATAGCAAAAAGATACACAACACAATGCAGACAGTAGTACAATGCCAGATCATAAACTGGAGTGGTAGTGGTAACAAGTTCCAAATTCTGGGTAAAGTACACACAGTCATGTATGATACACAAGGGGAGAGGGCCCTGCCAAAGGCTTACAATCTAGAGGGAGGGGTTGGTGACAACTGACATATCACATCTGTCCTGCTTGCAACAGAATGCATTATCAGCATGTAGGCCGTCTATGCATCTTTACAGCCTTGGCCCAGAGAAGTCACCCGATGGATCGGGTCTCAATACCCATCAGGTCACATCAATCTAGCACGTGCCAGTAGGGTAAAGAGGTTATGGTCAGGCATAGGTTTAAAAGGATTAATGTTAGCTGATAGGGTAGGGGGAGGTTAGATTAGGGTTGCAGAAAAACGAATGTCAGTACTGTTGAAAACCTGATAGCACAATATCGGTAACATTACATTACCGACATTGTTAAAGAACAAATATCAAAGAAACAGTTTTTCTGTAAACCACACATACCTATAGAGCTTTTATCCAGCAACACTAAAATGCTTTTCAGAGGTCTCTCAGCACCGCCTGTGTGAAAAAACAGCCGCGTCTACCAGCTGTTTTGTAACAATTGTGTGTCAACATTGGAGGGGGAGAAGGCGGAAGCAGAGCTGAACTGTAGACTGGCTGTAAACTGTTTACTTTATACTGCGGAGCAGAGAGAGAGAGAGAGACACACTTACAGGAGCACAGAGCTTCGGCTGATGATTATTTACACACATTTGAAGCTATATTTTTGCTTTCATTCTAAACAGATTCCAGTCACAGGATTACAGCCAGTAAGGGCTGTTTCTGTATGCTGGATGTGCTGGACACAATCCTCCAGAGTAATGCCCACAGCGGGAACTGTTCACTGTAACTGTCATTTTCTTCATATAAAACATAAAAGGATGAAAAAAAAGCCTTTGTATTGCCATTAGCTAGTAATTACTGAAAATACACTGTATGTGACATTTAGAATTTTAGTTAACTTTGATAGTTGTCCTTTAAAGCGGAATATAACCCTGCATTTCAACTTTGCTCTAAAACATTATTTACAGCATATTATATGCAACCAGCATTTTTTTTTACTAGACCAGCATTGGAAGGGTTACATACAGAGCTTTAAAGTTCGTGGAGAGAACTGCAGACGCATCCCAAGTTTAGATAGATACATTTAAGAAAAAAAAAATGTAACAAGTGAGGAATGTTACACACTTTGGCTGTCCTCCAACTCCTGCACAGTCAGAGAGAGTGAGTCACATTCCACAGTTGTTACATTTTGTTTTGCTTAAATGTATCTATCTAAACTTCGGCTGTGGGGAGCAGTTCTCTCCACGGAACTTTAAAGCTCTATGTGTAACCCTTCCAATGCTGGTCTAGTAAAAAAAAAAATGCTGGTTGCATATAATATGCTGTAAATAATGTTTTAGAGCAAAGTTGAAATGCAGGGTTATATTCCGCTTTAATATTGGCATCAACCAGAGCCCGCATGAACAGATGCATGCTCAAAATGTACTCAACTACAATGACCAATTTAATCAGGGTAACTTTTTCCTAATCTCTTTCCATCGGTGTAACTATTGCCAAGCAACATGAGTCCCCAATGAGACTGGGGAATTCAGTATTTGGAAGAAAAATAAACATGATGTAACTTTGTTGATCACTGAAGACAAGGTCCCCGCTGCCAGGCATGCTTTTCCATAGAACTGCATAATCAAGCAAGCCCTTCTCTAAAGACACCTTGCTTTACTTTATTTTCCAATAAAGATTTATATGCAGTCATGCACAACTCAGCTAAGTGTGTGCTCTGTCCAGTATGATATTAATTTCCTGGTATTATTCAATTCTTTCATAAAACAAGTTTATATCCAACCAGTAAAAAACCTAAGTCTTTACAGGTCACCATAGAATTTTTTTTTTTTTTTGGAAACATGGACACTGAATAATGTGTTTTGTATTGCTTGTCCAGAATTTAAAGTGAACCAGAGACTAAGCACCCTCATGTATTTTACCATATATATCAGTGGGAAAATTAGAGAAAACACCTACCCTGCTCTCTGTTTCATTCTCCACTGCTCAGCCCACTTGTTAGCAGCCCTGATAAAATCCCAGACTGAGCATTCAGTCTGGCTTTGCTAAGGAATAATAATAGCTGAGTCTGTCTTCTCTGTCTTTTTCAAGACCAAGCCTGCCCCCTTCTGGCTCTGCAATAATGACTCAGCTATAATGATTCCTGAGCAAAGCCAGACTGAATGCTCAGTGGGGGATTTTATCAGGGCTGATAAGTGGGCTGAGCAGTGAAAAATGAAACAGAGAGCAAGGTAGGTGTTTTCTGTAATTTTCCCACTGTTATATATGGTAAAATACATGAGGGTGCTTCGTCTCTGGTTCACTTTAAAATGGTTTTCCATTCTTTGATGAAAAATCACTAGGAGTCAGCCCCCCGTGTATCTCGAAAAGGCATTATACATTTGCCTTCCAGTGTTCTCCCCAGATTTTTTTTCTAGCCAGGTGACATGAAAAATTAGCCGGGTGGGGCGCAAGGGGGGGAATTCAGGACTGCTGCTACTCTGCTTATAGCATAGGAGGAAGATGAGGAGGTGATCCAATGACATCTGGGTGCGCACCAAAATTAGCCGGGTGGAGCACCGACCTAAAAGAGCCAGAGGAGAACACTGCCTTCCCTACTAAACAGAAATTGGGCGCAGCAAATTTTGGTCTTTCTGAAGTCTCTTCTGAGTCCTCTGGCTGCACAGGAAGTACAGCTGTGATGGTATTAAAGGACAACTATCAATGTTAATTTTTTTCTCTTTACTAACTACATTTATACATGAAGTTGAAAGACTGGCAAAAGAATGCGGCATTGGGAGTTTTAAAAAAAATGTACTCTTTTCACAAGCAGCACCTGTCAATCATTTCCTCATCAGGCCACTGACGACATCAGATAGCAGGACAGTCCAATTTCTGTGTGGCCTGATCTAAATACTGTTCCTCCCTCCAGCACCAGCCAAAAGCTGTGTGACCACAGCACCAGAAATGTGTGGAATGCACTCATTGCCTGTCTGCAATTGCATAGCAATGGCAAACAGCCTTCTGTATGCCAGTAAAGGGGGGAGAGGGTTTAGTGTGTTGCCTTTTGACTGCTTCTGTAGGGCAGAAAAGTATTTAGATTTGGCCACACACAATTCTTTAAGGTACGGTGTCACCGCTAGAAGTGGAGTGTTCTGCCATGCCATCATCAGTGGCCTGACGGGGAAATGATCGACAGGTAATGCTTGTAAAAAGTGAATTTTGCATTCATGCATTAATACAGTTAGGGGAAAAAAACACCAACATTGATAGTTGTCTTTTAAAAGGGTAACTACAATCAGAGAAAGAACATGTGTGCATCAACCAAGTGAACCTGACAAATCTGGCTTTGCAAATTTGGCCTATTGGCTAATCACGAGACATTGCTCATGCAAATAAGCATTTGCTTTTGCATGCCTAAATATGCAGGGTCAAAACCAAAAACCGCAAAACAATCGCCCTGCGGGAATTAGTTCATGCTATACAGCACTATCCAGGGGCGCCACGAGGAGGCTTCTCCCGGCGCTGGCCACGCTGGGGAGATCGCCTGCACCCCCTGGCCTCCACCTCCGGGGTGCCGCTGTGTGGGTTCCAGGCGGTGAGAGTGCCTGGGACCCCCGCGGCCCCCCGGTTGTATGGGGGCAATGGGAAGCCTCCTCGTGGCGCCCCTGGATAGTGCTGTATAGCATGAACTAATTCCCGCAGGGCGATTGTTTTGCGGTTTTTGGTTTTTGACCCTGCATATTTAGGCATGCGAAAGCAAATGCTTATTTGCATGAGCAATGTCTCGTGATTAGCCAATAGGCCAAATTTGCAAAGCCAGATTTGTCAGGTTCACTTGGTTGATGCACACATGCTTTTTCTCTGATTACAGTTAGTCTTTTAAAAGGGACCCTGAGCTCTCTGTAAAATCACAATATCAACTTATCTGGGGCTTCCTCCAGCCCACCGTAGCCCGCGAGGTCCCCCGGTGGTGTCCTGGCTGCTTTCCCGGTCCAGCTGGCTGCTCCGTTATTTGGCGACTTCAGCCTAAAGTCGCACATGCGTGTCCCTAGCTGCACGTCATAACGCCGCCCAGAGTGAGAGCCCTGCGCATGCGCAGTTCTCTAAGACGTAGCTGCCCATGTGCAGGACTCTCACGCCGGCCCGCGTGATGATGTGTAGTGTGCGCGGCTGGGGGAGACACACAGGCGGCTTCAGGCCAAAGTTGCCAATTAACAGGAGGTGCCAGCGGGACCAGGAGAGGAGCCAGGACGACGCTGGGGGACCTTCCGGGCTACGGTGGGCTAGAGGAAGCCTCAGGTAAGTCCATAATGTGATTTTATGGAGAGCTCAGGGTCTCTTTAAATCAAGGACCAGAGCCAATAGCTATGTGCATAGATCCAGCCCCTGGGAGGGATAGATCAATACTCGCTCCTGCCAATGTGCCATCAGGAGAAGCACCTGGCCAGCAGTGCTTACTAAGGCAAGTGCCACGCACCACTGGCAGATAGGGTGGGGTTACTGTAGTCTAGTGTGCCTAGCGATTCTTCAACAAAGTGTGGGGGTTCACTTTAACATAATTATTGTCTTCATTCTGGTTATGGCATTATGCTAGGTATACATTATACAACTGTTAACATATTACAGATGGCATCATTTTCATTTGTACAGCATCAAGCACAATAATAATAATAAAAAAAAAAGTAACCAAAAGTAACAATAGTCTGAAAACTTGCAAACATTTAAAAAAAAAAAAAAGTACATAAAATTCCCTTTCAAAGAAAATCCTCTAATTGGGGCCCCGTTCAAATCTAAAATTGTAATCTCAAACATTGTGTTATTTTGTGCGGCATTTCCCCCCTCCCAGCGCTCCACTGCTCGCTGCGTTTCCAGTGCGGTTTTTAAATTCACTCCCTGACGCAAGTCAGGAAGCAAACTATTTGAACCAGAAAAGAATAAATACAATGTATTTATTCTTAAAAACACAAGCGCAATCGCTTAAAGCGATTTTGTGAGTGTTTGCGTTTCTCCTATACTTTCCATTGAGGTGAAATTGCCTCAAAAATGGTACAGGCACCACTTTGCTGAGCGGATCAGAAAGAACCGCTCAGATGTGAACTCTCTCATAGGGAGTCACTGCACAAGCGGTTCTAAGGCTATTTTGAAAATCGCCTGTGCTTAAAAAAAGGGCAAAAACGCCCTTAATGTGAACGAACCCTTAAAGGGAAGGTTCAGGGAGGGTGGTTAAAAAATAAAAATCAATTTCCACTTACCTGGGGCTTCCTCCAGCCCGTGGCAGGCAGGAGGTGCCCTCGCCGCCGCTCCGCAGGCTCCCGGTGGTCTCCGGTGGCCGACCCGACCTGGCCAGGCCGGCTGCCAGGCCGGCTGCCAGGTCGGCTCTTCTGCGCTCCAAGGCCCGGCACTTCTGCGGCGCGCTGACGTCATCGGACGTCCTCCGGGCTGTACTGCGCAGGCGCAGTAGTTCTGCGCCTGCGCAGTACAGCCCGGCAGACGTCCGATGACGTCAGCGTGCCGGCGTGGGACGCAGAAGTGCCGGGCCTTGGAGCGCAGAAGAGCCTGACCTGGCAGCCGGCCTGGCCAGGTCTGGTCGGCCACCGGGAGCCTGCGGAGCGGCAGCGAGGACACCTCCTGCCTGCCACGGGCTGGAGGAAGCCCCAGGTAAGTGGAAATTGATTTTTATTTTTTAGCCACCCTCCCTGAACCTTCCCTTTAAGTGGGAACCAGAGATGAACGTTTCACACAAAATAAACATATCAGTCGATAGCTTGTAAAGAATAAATACTCTACCTGATAATTTTGCAGCTCTAGTGTGCCTTTTTGAGTTTTTTTTTATCCATTATTGCTCCAGGAAAAATCCAATATGGCCGCCGGCTCATACGTATTTGGCTTCCAAGTTATGGGCTGTTCTGGATGTGCTGTCTAGGCTTTACAAGACTATAGACAAGCAGGGCTGCTGCTGCAGCCTTTCATCTGTGTGCTTTCATTATTCTGGTATGCTGTGCAGCTTCTTGTAGGGAGTGTCTCTCATAGGAATGAAACTGCATAGATAATAATGATGCCTGCACAGTGCACACAGATCACACAACAGCCACACTTGTCTGTCGTTTCAGAGCTTCTTCTCAGCAGAGCAGCCCCTCCCATGTCATCAGAGCTCTGGGTATGCAAAGCAGGAAAGCTGAGCCAGGAGGGGGCAGGCTTGAAAAGACTTCACAAAAGACTGACTCCACTATAATGATTCTAGGTCAAACCTAGACTGAATGCTCAGTCCGGATTCTCATCAGAGCTGATAACAGGCAGACTGAGCAGAGAAGAATGAAGCAAAGAGCAGGGTAGGCGTTTACTGTCATGGTCCCACTGATGAATGTAGTAAAATACATGAGGGTGCTTAGTCTCTGGTTCTCTTTAAAGTGAACCTAAAGTCACCCCAAAAAAATGAGATGAACTCACCTGGGGCTTCCCTCAGCCCCCTGCAGACGATCGGTGCCCTCGCAGCTCCGCTCCGATGTCCCAGGACCCGGTGGCGAGCACTTCCGGTTTGGTCGTCACCGGCCGACAGGCATGGGAACGCGAGTGATTGTTCGCGTTCCCAGCCTGTATATCGCCCCCTATGCTGCTATTGCGGCCTCCTGGCGAGTCCTGGGACATCGGAGCGGAGCTGCGAGGGCACCGATCGTCTGCAGGGGGCTGAGGGAACCCCCAGGTGAGTTCATCTCATTTTTTGGGGGTGACTTTAGGTTCACTTTAAGGAGCCCAGATGCACACACAGCAAATTTACTAACAATACCGTTATATGCCTGATAAACCTTTGCCAACTTGTAAATAAATACAAAGGGTCTTTTAACCGAGTTACTTCCAAATAGCCCTCTCAAATTACAGCAGCCATTTTTTGGAAATCAGTGTTAATTAGACAACAAATATTTGCTGCAGATTCTGAAATGGCAAAGCCTGTAATAAAACCAATACATCCCGTTTACAACAGAAGCTTGCAATTTCAATAGTTTTACGAGTTACGATTTTTTTTCCTCTGTGCCCATTGTACAGTAAAAGCAGAAATAAAACAACTGGTCTGCGGCAACCATAGTGAAATAGGGAGGCTGTCTTCCTCTATAAGGTTAATTACTCATTAAATGACGACTATACAGAGATGTGGAATATAAATGCTTAAACAAAATGATCTATTGTACATCATGAAGACGTAATGAAACATAAAGCGCCACAACATTGCAATGCAAATGATTCCAAACAGATCAATTTGCTTTTTAACTCAATTAAACGAGGACCATAGAAAATCCAGAACAGTTTAAAGTTTGTGTAGGTTATTAACGGGCTTAGTTAAAATGCAATTTACCTCTTTGCTAACAGAGACTGCAGTGTAATGCAGAATGATGCATCAATGCTCCCTTCAGCTGTAATGGGATGACCTTGCTGAGGAAGTGATCCTGAGAGACTTTTTATCATATAAAAAAAGAAAAAAAAATGTACAAAAAGTGTACCTTCAAGATATAAAATCATACCGCTATGCAACACTAACCTTGGGCTAAAATAATGAAGAAAACAAAAAGTTTTTCTTAAAGGTGAAGCTAGTTAGTTTTCAGAACATTGTATTTGCTTTGAATGAAAAGGAAAAAAGGTTCCTGCAACACTATGCAACAAATGGTGCGCTAAGCCACTAAATAACGATCAGCAAGAGGAAACATTACGGCCCATAGAATAGCAACACACATATATGGAGAAGGGTATACACAATTTATTAATGCATCATAACACTATATAGAAAAATAAAATCATTGAAAAAAAGCAATTTCACACACCTCATGCAATGTATACACCAATATGCATGTAATAATATTGCATCATGGAACCACCCATGAGAACATCAATAGCCTAAACTATCACCTGAGGTGCTCACGATAGAGCTTCCCCATTGATTGCCTTTTGAAATGGTTTTACTTCTTTATATAGCGTTATGATGGATTAATAAATTGTTTATACTTTTTTACATATAGGTGTAGACCATGTGGGCCATATTGTTTCCTATTTGTTTTGAATGGCTAGAAGCAGTGATGGGCTCACGAGTAGTCACGAGTCCCGAAGGACTCGAATTTGTGATTTAAATTATCCTTAATTGCCTCAGGTGTGCGGCTGGATCTGAAGGGATCAGTTGCCCATAAGTCCATCGTCCGTTTAAGCCGGAAGGAGGAAGTGTGCGGTGGTGATGCTTGCAATGCATCCAATAGGTCGCGTGCAAGCTGTTTGGAGCGCAGGGAGGACAACAGACTTATGGGTAACTAACCCCTTGTCATCCAGCTGCACAGCTGAGGCAATTAAGCCTCATTTAAATCACAAATTCGAGTCCTTAGGGACACATAACTACTTGTGAGCCCACCAAGTTTACCAAGTAATGCTGTAGTGGAGGCCTGAAGGAAGACTGGAGCTAAGATAGTTATGGCACTGAACGCCGTGAGCCAAAACCACCTGCTTCAGGATATGGAGAATATCATGTACCTGTCCTGTTTAAAAAATACCATTTGTCAGGCTATTGTGCTGATGTTTTGGCTTCAGCTTTGTCTAAGGCACATAAGCAATAAGAAACGCCCCCAATCTACATATAGTCCGTGTGGGCCCTTTTCCACTAGGGCGTTTGCGACTGCTTAATCGCAAAACCGCAAACCGCTAGTGATTTTAAAATCGCTACGGTTTGCTTTTTAACATAGGAATCGCGGTAGGTAATTTCCACTACCGCAATTCGTTTTTTACTTGATCGCGATCGCGCCGCGGAGCGACTTTTGCCGCGATTTTGCTATGCAGTGCACAGCATAGCAAAATCGCGGCCGCAAACGTCGGGAAATCGACGGTAAATTTTTAGCTTTTTCGATTCAGCAATCGCTAGCGTTCAGCGTGAACGCTAGCGATTGCTAGTGGAAAAGGGCTCTCAGTGATTCATAAAGTTTTAGAGGCAGAGGACCTGCACAACAGACAGGGAAGTGAAATTTTCCAAGTGGAATCAGCAATAGCTTTTTCCATATTCCCCCAATTCAGGCTTCCTTTACAATAATATTTAATCATTCGCTAGAAAGGCACTGGGCATCAGCCCCTCCCACAAGATGTTACCCCTTCTGCCAGTGATATATGATGCCCATAATGTCCAAGACCAGGCACTTCAGAGCATGCACGTCACGTCCGGGAAGCTGCATGGGAGGATTGAACGTTAGTATGTCCCAACCAGGGGGTCTCGTCTAGACAAACTGCCATTTGTGTGTCGTAATGTCATCAAGCTGTAAATCTTGTGTGGGCTCTCCCCTCGCAAGCGACGATAATGCCAGAACCCTTAGAAGTAACACGCAGTCAGCGAAGTGGTAGCCAGGAGGAAAGCCAGGCACCATATATCCCTAGTGGGAGGCTAGGTGAAACATATACTATATATGCTATGGATGGAATATATTGAGGGCTTCTGCTTAGTGATTTTTCCATGAAAGTTGGAAAAAAAAACTTTAAATCCCATTTTCAGGATCAAAAGTTAAAACCACAACAGGGCCCGCTGACAGTGGTGTTCTAATATATAACAAGAACTTTACCTGAATTGTTCAATTGTTCGACTGGGGGAAGAAGGGGGGGGGCAAAGTAAAGTGTTGAACACCAAATTAATAGCTAGTGGTACATATGGGAAGGGTACATGAGGAAAGGTACATAAGTGCATACTTGGTGAGTGCAGTCTAAAGGTGGCCATACATCAGGCGACTTGTCAGCCGATCGACCATACCATTTGAATATTATAATTGGATGAAAACCGGTGCAGCCAAGAGCAGTGTTCTCCCCAGGCTCTTTTAGCCGGGTGCTACACCCAGGTAGTTTTGATGAGCACCCGGCTGTCAACGGCTCACATCCTCCTACGCTATAAGCAGAGTTGCGCACAGAAGCTCCAGCCCTGCATTTTCTCATATTGCCCCACCCGGCTACTATTTCATGCCACCCGGCTACTATTTCATGCCACCCAGCTGGAAAAAAATTCTGGGGAGAACCCTAAAGAGCACGCCCAAATGATGATGCAAAGTATTGATTGGACATGCTGCAAGATGTAGGGCCAACTCCCTCGATTGGAAGCACGCCGGTAATGGTGTGCAACACCACTGTACTATATGGGGACGAGCGACTGAACCCCAGTGCTGTCCTCCAAATGTAAAATCCACCCCCTCCATGCACAGTGTGTATATGCGGACGGAGCTCGGAGCCAGCGACGGACAGGTACATTATACTGCACCGGGCTGGGGAGGGGGAGACTATGTGGGGGTGGGACGATATGGCGTCACAAGGCCTATTCCCGAGAGATTATATGCTGAAATCCATTGGGAATCGGCCACTGGTGTATGAACAGGCAGCACATCTCCGATCAGATTCAGTCAGAGAGAGATCTGTCTCTTGGTCAATCTCTCTGTCTCTAGTACTATTTGGAATACAGTCAAATAATAATGCAGGAAGAATGGTTGCCATTGTTCCAGACAAGAGCCATTTGAGCTTATTATACGTTCTGGAAATCCATTGTCTACCATGAGTTGAAACAGGAAGATAACTTTTAACCTTAATTACAGAAAGTCTTGTGAAGCACTGATCTAGATTTAATACTTTTTTTCTTAATTAAGATATCTTTAAAGCTAGACCATTCTAGCCTTCACCAGCTCCATGATTATATTTAAACATGGCCTATGCTGAACTAACGAGAAAACAATATCTGAGCTCTCAGCTACCGCAAACTAGTGACTCATGCTAAATGACCTTATTTGCTCATTTAAAGATCTTGCGTTAAAAAAATGTCAAGGAATCCCGAATTAGCATTTTAAATGTACATCCGGCACTGACATCTGAGCGACGCGTCTAATGTTCCGGATACTTAGACAGGCGCTTAGTGCTTCTAACATGTTAGCATTAATTCAGCTTCCTTTAAAATGCAAGCGAGTACCTCTCATTTGCATCAGAATACTGTATAATGTTAACACAGTCTGGTGAAACTAACCTATCTTTGAACTTTGTCAAACGTCCGCAAATTGAAAATAAATGAGTGTAAAAATAATCACTGGCAGAGGGTGAGCGACCTTAGATTCCACAACTTAAGATTCAGTACCAGAAGCCAATTTAGCTCAGATTTATAAGGTAATTAGCCAGGATCAATGTATTTTTTTTCCACTTTTGTCTTTTTAAATTCAAAGCAATCTAACATCCTAAGCTTTGGACTTGTGGCATTTCACTTATTTGTTCTTCTGCCTATAAATAGATCAGCCCTGGAAATGCCCTTTCCCATTAACTGCCTGCAGTACGACTGCACCTTTGTCAAGAGGGTTATCTTTATGAACCGCAGTCATTAAAAAGTGAATCTAGTAAGATTTTCAAGCATTTACAGTGCTGCCCATAATTATTCCTACCCCTGGCAAATTTTGACTTAAAGGGGTTCTGTGGAGGGTTTAAAAAACAAAAACCTGACACTTACCTGGAGCTTCTATCAGCCCCCTGCAGCTGTCATGTCCTGCGCTGTCCTCCTGCGATTCTCCATTCCCTGCCACCAGTCCCGGTCTAATTATTCGTCTAACTACACGAATACTGCGCTCACCCGCTCGCATTTCTCTGGGGCTTACTACGCAGGCGCAGTACGATAAAACCTCGTACTGCACCTGCGCCGTTAGCTCCCAAGCACGCAGCCGCAGTTGTATTAGAAGAATAATTACACTTCGACCGGTGGCAGGTAACGGAGGATCGTAGGAGGACGGCGTGGGACATGACAGCTGCAGGGGGCCGATAGAACCCCCAGGTAAGTGTCAGTTTTTTGTTTTTTAAACTCTCCACAGAACCCCTTTAAAGTTACTTTTATTCAACCAGCATTATTGTGAAAAAAAAAAACAAAAAAAAAAACATTTCTCAGCTTTTAGTTACATTTACGAAAAAAAGTGTCCAGTCCAAAATGATTCATACCCTTCACAAACTGTCAGTCTGTGGGAAAATCCAAAGTTTCATACCATTCATAACAGTCCAAGCTGTTCTAAAGCATCCTAATTATCCTGATTAATTGTGAACAGCTGGTTTAACCTGCAGCCTACCGCCGATCGGTGTAAAGTCCTGGGGCTATGTTTTGCAGGAGATCGCGCTCAGCATCTCCTGCTTAGTGGGCGGAGCTGAGCGCCGCCTTCAGTCTCCGAGCGGCGGTTGCCGCTCGGTAGACTGTTAGACGACTAAACCGCCGTCTAATCACTGGTACAGCGCTGCGATCAGGGAGGGGGGAGGGAGACGGGAAATGCATGCAGCAAAAAAAAAAAAAACAAAAAAAAAAAACAAACAAAACAAAAAAAACTTTTTATTATTAAAAAATACATATAAATAAACAAACATATGGGGGGCAATCAGACCCCACCAACAGAGAGCTCTGTTGGTGGGGAGAAAAGGGGGGGGGGGGGAAATCACTAGTGTGCTATGTCGTGTGGCCCTGCAGCTTGGCCTTAAAGCTGCAGAGGCCAATTTCTTAAACAATGGCCTGGTCTTTAGGGGGGTTCAATACTGCAGTCCTCAAGAGGTTAATCAACTCAACAGGTGAAAAACAGCAGCTCTGTGAGGACCCTGTGAAGAGCTCAGTGAGGACCCGCGGCTGCGCGTTGTGGCTGCTCACAAGTCAGGAAAGGACTACAAGGCCATTTCTAAATGTTTTCAAGTTCCAGTGGCTACAATGCAAAATGATATAAAAAAAAATACAAGATGTTCTGCACTGTTGAAAATCTCAAAAAAAACGTGGCCGGAGGCCAAAAGTGACACCTGTACTGGCTGGGAGGGTAGTGAGAGAGGTGAAAAAGAATTCAAGGATCACCACCAGGGCCATCCTGGTGAATATGGGCTATGCTGGTGGCAATGTCTCAAGGCAGACAATCCAATGGACACTGCACACTGCTGGGTTCCACGGATGCAGACCAAGGAGGACACCACTTCTCCAGATAAGGCACACAAAAGCTCACTTGGCCTTTGCAAATGCTCATCTGGACAAAGAAGAAGACTTCTGGACTGGTTTTCTGTGTTAAAGTCAGATGAAACAAAAATTTTATTGTTTGGTCACAATGATGTTTCCTTCATTTGGCGTACAGAAGGAGAAGCCTTCAACCCCTAGAACACCATCCCCACTGTCAAACATGGTGGTGGGAACCTAATGCTTTGGGGGTGTTTTTCAACCAATGGACCAGGGAACCTAATCACAGTAAACAACACCATGAAAAAAGAGCAATACATGAGGATTCACAACGACCACATCAGGCAGTCTGCAGAGAAACTTGGCCTTGGGCACCAGTGGATATTTCAGCATGACAATGGCCCAAAGCACACAGCAAAAGTGGTGAAATGGTTAGCAGACAACAACATTAATGTTCTGGAATGGCCCACTTATTTCACTGCATAATTACTGTTTCAATATGACATATATATACAGTATACCGCATATACTCGAGAATAAGCCGACCCCCCCAACTTTCACCATCAAAAACAGGAAAAAATGATAGACTCTAGTATAAGCCGTGGTATGACATGCAGCGGATATAAATACTCTCCACTGTACTCCCAGTCAGGAGAACCGTACTAAATCTAGCTATCCTGTGATAGCATTTCCAGTTACTTTAACCGTTGCCACTGATTTTAAGTGGCATTTAAAGCTCCATAGAAGAGGTCAGTGTTATTGCATTACAAGGATTTAATTTAATATATAGTATTTCTCAGTCATGTTAAAATGGAAGGACAGTGAAAGGTAAATGGTTGCTATGGGCTAATACAACGCACAACACTTTTTGCAGCACTTAGCTGGTACAGTCTGAGTCAAGTGTTCTAGAAATTAAATGCCAGTTCAGCCTTCTGCAGGCCAATTACAGGTGAGCAGAGAGTGGAATGAAGTGCCTGACCTAACATGACCTGGTTGGATTACAGTGTACAATACATCTGCTGATTTTTGAATAAAGCTGTTTCAGATCTGTGTGCCCTCTCATGCCATATACTTACAAGATTATAATGCTGGCTAGCTGAATTTCTGTGGCCTGGCAACACAAAATATGACGGACTGTGACACAAGCTGAAGTGAAGTGGCAATGGACATAAGATGGAACAGCGAGTTGTGGGGTCACAGAGTCACCAGTGGTCACATTAGTCACACAACCAACTTTTAAACCGGCAGCAGAGGTAGCGGTTTCCATGGAGATGAGGCTGTAGAGCGGCGCTTCTCGTCACAGGAGGGAACCTGGAGACCAGCACTGCCAGAGCAGAGAGTCCCACTGATAGCCCCCACTACCAAAAGCGCTATATTCCAGACATACAGCAGGTATTTGGCATGTTATGGCAGCCTCCTACGCACACCACATCATCCTACTCCCCGCATCAGACCGTAGCGTAGTATGTAATGAATGTATTTCAGCTCCCTCTCGGTACGTGTACTAAATTCCCTGCGTTAACTCACTTGTCCGCGCTGCCAGCTTCTTGCCTGTAACGGTCCCGTCTCTATGATGTCCTGCACTGGCACACATATTAAGAGGAGCCGCTAGAGGGTGTAAAAGAAATGATGACAGGCAGGCTAAAGCTGGCAGCATGGACATGTGAATAAACGCAAAGCATTGTTTTCTACACATGCCGGGAGGGAGCCGAAATACATTCATACACCTCTCCATTCCGACGCGGTGGGCAGCCAAAACACATTCTGGTAATTTGCCTGCAATATATCTGGAATATACCACTCCGGGAAGGGGGGGGGGGGGGGGTAGTAGTAGGGTCATAGAGTATCCTGCATAATCACGCAAATATATGGCAAGGGAACTGGGGGTGAGAGGGCGGCAGACAAATGTTTTGCACTGCTCTAAATATGGCGTAGGCACTCGGGAGGTTTACACTAGGTTGTGGCTTGAGTATAAGCAGAGACCCCCACTTTTGGACATGAAAACTCGGCTTATACTTAAGTATATACGGTATATATTAAAAAAAATGCTACTTTGTGAGCTCAGCTAATGATAGACAAAAATCTAAATCTTAAGAGGGGCTTCCATACTTTTTTTCAGTGCTGTGGAGTTGTAATTTTTGGGTACCTGGATTTGGAGGTTTCATAAACTGTGGAGTTGGATGATTTTTGTACCCACTCCATAGCCCTGCAAGGACAGAGGAGTTGAGGAGTTGGAGGAATTTTGGGTACCCGGAGTCAGAGGTTTCATAAACTCGGAGTCTGATCATTTCTGTGCCGACTCCACAGCCCTGCTTTTTTTCATATGACTGTATTGACCACAGTGGAACAGACCTTGATTAATCAAACAAAAGTATGAACCATATTCTACTGTTTGATGAGAACTTTTGTACCAGACAACAAAACACATAAGGATATTTTCCGTGTGAATTTACGCCCACTCTGTAGCCGGTGTAGCTTTTGTAAGGATGAAAGTTGAAGATGAAGAGTAGATTACTCCGTTCAAATGCAATAATTTTATCACCTTCATGCTTTACACTAATGAAGGCCTGTGAAGAGTAAAAAAAACAAAAACAATAATGAACAAAAGATCTGTAGCAAAACAGAACAATAAAGTAGTTCACAGATGTGTGCACAAACCCGACCACCAACAATCTACTAACGTAGAGATGAGCACAATATTGTCCATCTGCCTTCACCCCCTTCTGTAGAGCTCGAGATCAAACCTAGGACATTCTCTAAAGTCAATTAACAAATTCTGCTTTTTTCCTGCAGAACATGACAACTGTACTAATAGGTAGAAAGAAATGTATAGATACAATTTTCATGAAACTCAACTTTTCTTGTTCTACTTGATTCCATCTCTGCCATGTTCTGCATCGCTATATAGCATTGTTCTACTAATACGTCATCTTCCCTTGTTGCAGAATGTACTGCCTATATTTCAGCCACCACGCTACTCTAAAGCTACACATACACACAAAATATTTTTCATAAGCTACACAAATTATTCCTGAGGCTGGGTACACACATAGCAGAAATGCTAGCGTTGTGGAAAACAGTGCGTTTTTGCCTCTAATGAAAGTCTATGGGCCGCAGGAAAAACCACATATAAAAAGGCATATGCGTTTTCAAAAACGCTGGTTTTGTTGCATGTTATGCAGGAATGCTGGCAAAACGTACATAATGAAAGTTAATGGGAAGGCAATGATATGAGTTTGTGTTTTAAAAAAAAAATTACTTTTTTTTTACTGTATTTTCGCATCCTGTTCGCTTCCAAGTGATTTGCATAAATGTAAATATAAAAAATGCATACAAAATTTGTATATGCGAACGGCAAACGCATCAAAATGCGCGCAAAACGCATGAAAAACGCAACGCAAACGCACCAAGAATGCATGAAAACCGCACACATCATTAACATAAAACGCAGCCTTTCACGCTATGTCATATGTGAACCCAGCCTAACGGTTTTAGACAGAAATCTAAGGTGTGTATGGATGTACTGGTCCAAAACCTGTTGGTAAGAGGATCAGAACCACAAGATTCTAATACCTGCTGTAACAGAGACACTTAAAACAGTTGTGGAGGCGCCCAATGCATAAAATATAGTCTAGTAAGCGGTTGGTCTTATAAACAGAGCGGTAATATTATCTCTCAAAGAATTTAGAACAGTTTATTGAAAAAATGTCTTATTTGAGCACACAAAACAACGTGTCTCGCAGATGCTTGCCCGCTTCCTCAGGTCAGTGAAAAAAAGAGGTGCCTTAACTGCTATGGCTGTGTAGCAAGCATGAGTGCCTTTGTGTCTGAAACTGAGGGCTAAATAGGAAAAGTATCATTAAAGAGTCTAAAGTGAATTAACTCCTTTTACTATTAAGTGCTCTTCAGCAGTATGAGCAAAGATGAATTGCTGCATCCGCGATGTATTTAACCCCCCAAAATCCTGGGGAAAAATGCCACGACTTTCCAGGTTGGGGATTATGCTACCTGGAGGAGGCAGAGCTACAGCGCAAAGCTCTGCCTCCTCCAGGTAGCATGGTCAATCCCCTCGGATCTCCGCCCCTCTCATTGAAAGAAGACTGAGAGGGGCAGGGAGAGGCGGAGATCCGCAGGGATTGACTGGAACTGATCAGAGCTACTGCACGCCTGGGGGGAGGGGAGGATTGGGGGTTAAATACATAGTTCACGGATGCGGCAATTCATCTTTGCTTATACTGCTGAAAAGGAAATTTCAATAACCAGTTAGATACTTACTTTGGGTGAAGGAAGCCTCTGAATCCTTCCCTAATCCCACTCTGTCATTCCATTTCAGTGCTATGTGTTCCCTAAGCTCACCACACTGCACCTCCACAGAAGTACGGACCCACTCAGGCTTCAGAGAAAAAAGACGAACCCAATAAGGTCCATGTTACTGCACAGGCACAGATGGCTTGCACATGCGCAGTAGCACAGACCCGTGGACTCGGCTTTTACCACGGAAGCCCAAACTGGTCTGTACTGCTGCGCATGCGTGAGCCATCGACAAGAGGAGGAAGGGGAGGAATAGCAAGGAGCAGCAGGATGGGGGAAGCTTGTGGATCATCCAGAGGTTTCCCACTACCTAGGCAAGTACCTAAATTGGGCACTTTTCCCTCTACACGCGTCCTAACCATTAATTGTGCTCTAAATGAACATCTTCTAGATATGCACTTTATACTATAAAGATAAAAACACAAGTATAAACATGAAAATCAAGTGGATACCATTGCCTCTTCAAACACGAGGTAGATCATAACATTCAAAGCCATCCCTGTTGCTTGACTGTAATAAATATTTTTAGTTCTCAGATCGCTTTGTGCCGGGCTCTTGTCCGCGCATTGACATGGAAATTTCATTTACTTTCCATCTGAGGTTATTCAAAGCTACAGGTCCATTTTCTAAAGAGCTCAACTTCAATTAAACTAGTATTTACATTGACATTCAAACAGAGAACTATGCTTAGGATTTTCTGGCTTCCAGATGCCAGTAAGCGAGTGGGAGAAAAAATAAACTGCCTCATCCTGCTTACATAACGCTGAATTCTAAGTCAATCACGAAACACCAACAAGATTGCGTGGGATACAGGCAGCACACAGAACTTCACAAGATGAACTTATGGATACACATCTACAGTACTGACCACTTTGCATCCAAACCATGTTTCCAGCTCATGGACCAGAGCAGTTTTGGCCTTTTTAGTTATGTCCCTATTTAATCAGCAATAACTTAATACCTACTTATGACACCTAAATTAAATATATTTTTTCAAGCCAAACTAGGCTTTCATTGTATGGCATTTTGTTCTCTTGAACAATGAAGTTTTTAAACATTTTAATAGGAAAGGAAAAAAAATAGAAAAAAACACATTATTTCTCAGTTCTACCAATTCCAGCTTATAAAAAAAAAAGTGGTACTGTAGATAAAACACAATTTTTTTTTGGTATGTAAAAGAAAAAGACTGGCACTAGATGAGGGCAGAAGGCACTGAGTTCACCGGATCAAGTGAGGGAATGCCATTCCCTCACCGCCACTGTGTACCCTTGCTGTGTCTTACACCGTGGATTAAAAGGTACCTCACTTTGCTATTACAGTGCCTCTGCTCTCTTCTTCCCTATTTCCACACATTTTGTTCGGCTACAGTGCTGCCCATAATTATTCATACCCCTGGCAAATTTTGACTTAAAGTTACTTTTATTCAACCAGCAAGTCATTTTTTGACGGGAAATTACATGGGTGTCTCCCAAAAGAAGATTTGGAGTTCAAAAAGCTGGTCTGCAATTATAGGAAGCGTTTGATTGCTGTAATATCCAATATTGATTTATTGAGAAGTGTATGAATAATTTTGGACTGGACATTTTTTGCTCAAATGTAAATAGAAGCTGAGAATTTTTTTTTCCACAATAATGTCTCTTCTGCATCATCTCATCTTTTGGGAGACACCTATGTCATTTCCTGCCAACAAAATCACTTGCTGGTTGAATAAAAGTACTGCAACTTTATAGAAAACCTGTACTGAGAATACCGGCCCCTGGGGGGTACTCACCTCGGGAAGGGGAAGCCTCCGGATCCTATTGAGGCTTCCCCTGTCCTCCTGCGTCCCGCTGTGCCCCTCCGAACGTCGGGAATGTAAATATTTACCTTCCCGGCTCCAGCGCAGGCGCAGTAGCGGTGTTGCGCTCCGAAGAAGGCAGAAATACCCGATCTCAGTCGGGTTTGTTCTACTGCGCAGGTGCAAGTCTCCGGCGCCTGCGCAGTAGAATGGACCCGACTGAGATCGGGTATTTCCATCTACTTCAGAGCTGAAAGCCGTAACAGCGCCCCCGCTGGAGCCTGGAAAGGTAAATATTGAACAGGCTGATGGATTTGTCGGGCCGGCTTTGAAGGGCTGTAGCGAGACCCCCGTGGGACAGAGGAGGCTTACCCCTCCCGAGGTGAGTACCCCCCAGGGGAAGTTTTCCTAGTTACAGTGTCTCTAAGTCAAAATTTGCCAGGGGAATGAATAATTATGGGCAGCACCGTATTTCTACCATTTATCGCAAAACTTAGATTATGTTCCTGTCACAATTTATAGTGAAGATATTTGATTCTGAAATAATCACTATGAACTGGGAAAATAAAAGTATTTTTAATGGTAAAATCAATTTTATTGGCTCAGGGAATGTATATTCCCTTTCATCAAGTAGTGCTGCAGCAGATAGTGCTGGAGGTGTGAAGAGCAGCTGTGCCCAATCATGCACAGCTGTGCTTCAGCTACAAGACATATCTACATCCTCGTGGCTTAGATGAAGTCAAAAGCCCAATCTACACGATACGATTCTTTGTACGATTCGATTACGATTCGATTAAATCAGACATTTCCGATCGGGATTCGATTAGATGCATTTGATTTGCCATTGTTTTGCAAGTGCAAATCGAACTGAATCGAATTGAATTCCGATCGGACATGTTGGATTTAATCGAATTGTAAATAGAATCGTACAAAGAATCGTATCGTGCAGATTGGGCTAAAGAGGATGGAAATATACTGTAGTGGTGAATGAAGTGATTAATTAGATAACATTGTGTAAAAAGGCTTACCGGAGGAGCGGCCAACCAGCCGAATTTTTCTTCTAATCTATTCATGTCTCGGTCAAAAGCATACAGAAAGTGATATCGTAGAACAGGATCGTTGGCCAAATTAAACTGTCTTCTGGCGTAATGGTAACTCTCGTTATTTCCTTGTCTTGGAAAATCCAGCCATTCAGGGTGCCCAAATTCATTGCCTGCATTTAGAAGTAAAACATGTTACTGGAAAGAAACACTTAAGCCCTACAACAACATATAAAGCTTAAATGAGAACTCTAGTTTTGGGCCGAATTTCTAGAAAGGCCACAAAGACCGCGGAGGCCCCGGAATATGTCCCCGGGGGAGAGGGCTGCAGTCGCTTCCCTTAAAGCTAATAAGGATACAGTTATCAGGAATGCTGATAAGTGGGGAGAGGATGTGGTCCTCAACTCTGGGGATTACAGGCAGGAGGCTTTACGCCAACTCTCTGATCAAGATACATACTGCAGGCTGCCCGCAGATTCCACCTTCAGGTTCAAGCAGGAATATGACAGGTTGATAGTGCATGGAGTGTCCTTGGGCGTAAATGATGCCAAGATTGTGGATTCCCTAACAGTCTTCAGGCCGAGTGTGGCTGTGTTCCACCATCTTCCCATAAACATCTGGCACTGTCGCAAAGCTCAATCTTCAAAGCTCTGGCGCTTTGTGTCCGCCAGGAGAAAAGCGCGATATAAATGTTCTGTGTTTGTTTGTTTTGCATACTGTGCTGGCTGGTCTGCCTTGCTGCTGGCCTAGCCTAATACCAGGTTGTCTGGCTGTCCTTCCCCATCCCCCCACATAATTCACTGGTAGTCTAGTGGCTCTTCCACTTAGCACAGCTTTTTCTGGTCAACTAGTGGCCTCCACCCCCCACCAAATAACATCACCACAAAGTCTAGTGGTACTCCCAATAGTATTTCCTGGCCTTCTAGTGGACCCCTACTTGTGCTCCCACGCATCCCCCAATGAGGCACCACAACTCCCAGCATGCCCTCCAATTGAGGTACCACAACTCCCAGCATGCTGGGTGTGTATTTTATCCTACTAGTGAGTGCACTCTCAAGCAGGTAGTCATAAGGATGCAATCTGTTTTTAAGTAGCGCTGTTCCTTTCCTCGCCATGTACAAATGTAAGTAAATTTGGTCAGCCGCTCCCATTTAATAGCATTGCTTATTGATGTTTATACAGAGCTTCTGTTTGGTTTCAAGGTGCATTTGTAGTTTCTTGGGGGGGCTCAGCGCACCTCTGATTGGTGGCCTGGTGATGCGCTGATCCACCTTTGCGCGATTTTGACTTGGTAGCGCACCCAGGCTATGCATATGCATAATTTAGGATTAGTTCATGTTAGGGCCCCTCCCGTGGGGGATGACTTCTTTGCAGTGGGAGGGACGAGTACTTAATAAGTTGCATGCGAGCTATTATGGAAACCAACATCCTCCAATGGTAGACCGATGCATTTTATTTGAATGCTGGGTGTGTATGTGTCCTCAGTGCCCCCCCCCCCCCCTGGCAGAGTAGCTCCGGATGTATACCCGGACCTCTCACAGCCGTGGTGCGGAACTACTCACTTCCATCCGTTTTGTCTGGAGACATCTTCTGTAGCCAGCAATTCTTCCCCAATCCTCTGAGAATCCGAAAACAAAGTGGCAGGAACAGGCGAGTAATGCTGCCCACTGCGCGACTCTGCTGGGGGAACATAAGTGGCAGCCCAGAATAGATCCATGGCACTGGCCACAGATTTTGAATACAAGTAACACACCTGACTCAAATTGTATCTGTATTTTTGGAGATGTTGACACAAAACGTAGTGCCCGATGAAAACCCAAGAAAGCAAAGTGAGATTATAAAAACTCCATGCAGATAGTGTCCAGGCCCAAATTTAAACTTGGGACCCTAGGAATGCAAGGCAACCATGCTATTCACTATGATGCTGTCCATCATTGCCAATATTATGAGAAAAAGGAGCACAAGGAAGAACTGGCATTGAAATCAGGGATCACCCTAAATCTTGGGCCACAATACGACAGACCCCCAACGCATCATTGTGTAAGGAGGGCAAATGCCTTTTAATAACTCCAGCTGCTGGCTGAAGACATGGCTTTGACTATTCTGTAGCCCTAAGCTGAAATGGCCCCTGTGATTACAAGCCTTGTTCCAGTGCTGTCAGTGACCACTTGCATTTTCTGCTCTGCTGGGTTTTGGCTGGACTGAAACAGAGACAAAACCCTAGCAAGAATAGAAGCAAACAATTTGTGAAGGCTTTCCACTCAACTATCAAAATCCACTATGTGTGCAGGAAAAAAAAAATATGTTATTACTTTGTGCTATAGGTTATGGATCCGCTGCAACAGATCCACAAAAAATGTCTAGCTGGAATTAGGCTTAGTGTGGGATCCTCAAGCACCTCCGTTTGCTTTTCTCAAATCCGAAAAAAATACATTTCTCCCTAGTGTGAACTGGCCCTCAGTAAGGACTTCATTCAATAGACAAAAATGTTCAAGGTCAAACAGGAAGTCCGCTAAGCAAGGCATGCAAGACTGAAAACAAAAAGTATGATATAATGAATTTTAGATATAGTACGGATAATTAATAGAACATTAGTAGCAAAGAAAAGAGTTTCATATTTTTATTTTCAGTTATATAGTTTTTTTTTTTTTTTTTACAAAATTGCATAATTCTGTCAGATTTGCAATTATAAACCACACTATTTTCAACTATGAAACAGAGCAGAGCTAGTGACTCTTTGAACTCTCCAGCAGTAACTTATCTGAAGCTTTTTTTTTTTTTTTATGCATAAGTGCTTCAGAAAACAAGACTGTCTTCGACCCAAGTTGGGTCAAAAAACTCAGAGTAGCTCCTTTGCATAGATAACAGCTAAATTTTCTTAACTATTCCTCTACTGGGAAACAAATGAGACAATTTTCTTTGTTACTAATGACTGATTTCTTAGCTGTACTACACATACAATTCATTAGATCATACGTTTTTTTTTTTCCTTTTTCACTTCAGTGTCACTTTAACCACTTAATGACAACCAGACTGATAATAATGTCCTGCTAGAGCCTCTTAATGGCTCCAGGACTATTTATCAAACTTTGCTGCTGCCACTGTGCGAGTGAGATTAGTGAGGAAAAAAACATAGAAAAATACACCTTTATTTCCAAATAATATACCATACCTTGTACTAGGGACATAATTACAATCTTGTGATAACCATAACAAATAGGCAGATAAAATGTGTCGGTTGTATGTACAGTGGCAGTGTTTATATTAAAAATATAGGGGATGAAATTGGAGAAATAGTGTATTTTTGTTTTTTCCTTTAAAATGCATAGAAGATAAAGTAAATTACTGAAAACAAATATCAACGCCAAAAAGCCTAACTAGTGGTGAAAAAAACAAGATTAAGGGCTGGTGCACACCAAGCGGGTTCTTTGGCGTTTTTGCAGCCGCTTGCGGCTGCGGATACGCTTGGTCAATGTATCTTAATGGGGTGGTTCACACCAGAGCGGGAGGCGTTTTGCTGAAACGCATACTCCCAGGGTGGAGCATTTTTTGGATTGCGGAGGCGTTTCTGCCTCCAATGTTAACCGGTTCGGTCTATCTGGAGCTTTCTCGTTCCGGTTAGGCACTGCTGCTGTCGCCGGCTCGCGCTCCCGCTGCCCGCCGCTAGCCCCCCGATCAGTGAATGGGAATATAATTCCCATTCACCGATCTAATTTCCCCGCAGAAATACCGACGCTTTCTCTCCAGAGAGCGCGGTATTTCTGCCCCCAGGAAACTTCTGGCCAGCATTTTAGTTCCTGGATGCGAGATCGTTCGCATCCAGGACTTTTTTCACTGTGGCCATCTTGTGGCCAAATAGTAAACTGCACACACATACATTTTTAATAAAAAAAAAATATTATTTTACATTTAAAATTAGCAGTTTCTCTCCCACACCAAAAATTACCCACATATACTTTTTTTTATAAAAAAAAAACAAAAATAAAAACAAACAACATAAATAGTTACCCAAGGATCTGAACTTTTTAAATATGCATGTCAAGAGAATATGTTATTATATTATTTAAAATTATAAGCTTATAAATAGTGATAGACGAAAATTAAAAAAAATGCACCTTTATTTCTAAATGAAATATCGGCACCATAAATTGTGATAGGGATATCGTTTAAACGGTGTAATAACCGGGACAGATGGGCAAATAAAATACATGCATTTTAATTACGGTAGCGTATATTAATTTCAAACTATAATGGCCAAAAACTGAGAAATAATGAATTTTTTTCCGTTTTTTTCTTATTCTTCCTGTTAAAATGCATTTACAGTAAAGTGGCTCTTATAGCAAAATGTACCCCCCCAAAGAAAGCCTAATTGGTGGCGGAAAAAACAAGATATAGATCAATTCATTGTGATAAGTAGCAATAAAGTTATAGGCGAATGAATGGGAGGTGAACGTTGCTCGGATGCATGAGATTTTCGGCACTGCAGTGCTGAACCGGTTAAAGGAATACTATCGATACCCAAGTGTTCTAAAATGACAGTGTGCAAATAATGTCTAAGTAGCTGTGTAAACATTTTCCTACTTTTCATGTTAAATATCAGAGGCAAACGCTGTAATTTATTGAGGGTAGGATTTAGCTATATTGGGACAAATCAATTGCAGTAGGGGTGTCTGCTTCAATGCACAGCCAGAGTTGCATATCAGACTACAGAAAGCAAATATCAAACATATCAAACTCTGAAAGCAAAAACAGTACGACAAAGCTGTGACAATTAGTTACATTTCCTCTGCTCTCTTCAGACACTTCAGTCAGAAACACAGGACACAGGACACGGCAGCTGGCAGCTGTTGGAAGCTCTCTTCTCTGTCACACACAGAGCTACACATAGAGTTAACTGATCAAGTGTGAGGGGAATTTCCCCTCTCCTCGTGGCTCAGTCAGTCAGTTTTGGCGTCAGTAAAGTTTGAATGTATTTTGATAAACGTAAACAAAGAAGTTGCTACTAAAATGTATACACCAGTACTTGGCAGCACTTCCCAAACAATTCCTGTGTCAATTGAAAAAAATATGTGAATCGATAGTATTCCAACCCTGGCGTTCTGATAAGATCGCCAGGGCGGCTGCGGGAGGGTTTTTTTTAAATAAAAAAAAAACTATTCCATGCAGCCAACTGAAAGTTGGCTGCATGAAAGCCCACTAGAGGGTGCTCCGGATGCGTTCTTCTGATCGCCTCAAACCGCTTTGAAAAACAGCAGTTCAGAGCGGTTTTGCAGGCGTTTCTGTTACAGAAGCTGTTCAATAACAGCTTTACTGTAACAATATATGAAATCTACTACACCAAAAACCCTTCCCAAAACTGCAAAATGCTAGCTGAAACGCTACAGAAAAATAAGAAAAAGAGTTTCAAAATCTGCTAGCATTTTGCGGATCTGCTAGCGGGTTTTGGTGTGCACCAGGCCATAGATCATTTCATTGTGATTACTAGTAATTTAAGGGGAACTGAAGTAAGAAGTATACGGAGGTTGCCACATTTATTTCCTTTTAATCAATACAAGTTGCCTGGCAGCCCTGCTGGTCTATTTCTCTGCAGTAGTGTCTGAACACCACCAGAAACAAGCATGCAGCCAGTCTTGTCAGATCTGACTTTAAAGTCTGAAACACCTGATCTGCTGCATGCTTGTTCAGGGGCTATGTCTAATAGTATTAGAGGCAGAGGATCAGCAGGGCTGCCAGGCAACTGGTATTGCTTAAAAGGAAATAAACATGGCAGCCTCCATCTACCTCTCTCTCTACAGTTCCCCTTTAAGCTATTGGCAAATGAAAGGGATCAGCACAGAAAGGTGAAAATCGCTCTTGTCCATTAGGGTAAAAACCGCTTTGGGGTGAAGTGGTTAAATACAATTTCCACTCCTGACAGGTTAATTTTATCAATAAACAGATTTCTCCTACTCCCCACTCCCTTGAAGTTGCCATTACACATAGCAAAAGAAAGTTTTTTAATTAATACTCAAAAAAAAATAAAATCCTTTCAGCCGTGTCCTCGTGTTTGAAAATAATATTTTTCTTAGAAAACCATAACTTTATTTTACCATCGCATGCTTCGTTTTTGGAAACATCAACTTTAATCACACGCTGAACGCAGAGTCAAGTAACAAAAGATGCAAAACAATGCAAAAGATAATTAAATAACACCACAGAGATAAAAAAAAAGAAAGAAAAAAAAACAACAAAGAAACAGAAGCCTTTTATCCTCACACCACCTCTGTAAACAGCAATACATGAAGCATGGGTAATATAGGTAAGTACAGAGACAAACCACTGAGATTACTTCTTTGGTAATTAATTTTAAGTTGTTTCTTAGGAAACTAAAAATGACAAAGAGACAGGGAGAACAATTAATGGAATTTAAAACAATAGGGTGCTAATGAATCACAAAAAAAAAAAAAAAAATCATATGAAACTGAACATTTTTCTTTATCCTTGTAGGGCCTTTAGGGTACTAGGCCGAATATTCTTTGTGTTGGAAACATTTCAATATTAGTTGAATACATTTAAAGGTCATTCTCCAGGTAAAATTTTAATACAGCACATAAAGTGAACCTCCAGGCTAAAAATCTGCTCAACAGCACTGAAAAGGCTTGGTGTTTATTTAACAGTTTCACAGCATCAGAACTTTGTTTTTCTTACCCAAGCTTCATTTTTAGCTGCACAGAATCTAAGCTCCACCCCATCAAAGAAATATGCCTGGGCATTTTTCCCCTGATGCTGTGCAAAGCATGATGGGATTTTCTGATGTTGTTCTCATTGCCTAGCGTGCACAGCTAGGAGGGGTGATCAGCACACAGGACAGTTGGAACTGTGTCTCATGCTCCCTGTCACCTCCTTTCAACCAAAAAGATCGTTGCCCCCATGAAATCACAAACATTTGCCTGTTCTTTTAAAACAGGGTATGTAAGATTATATGACCTATCTAGTTTAATTAACATAACTAACGTAACCTAATGACATTATGTTTGTTTAGGCTGAAGTTTCTGTTTAAAGAGGAACTTTAGCAAAAAAGGGGGGAAAAAATCAATACATTGAAAAGTCAGAAGTAAAAAAAAAAAAAAAAATAGAAGAGATCAAGAAATGATCTATATGCGCCATGTAATTTGTTCATGTCCCCATATCTCTGCCTGCTTTCTTTGCTGCTTACTGGGAATTGCTTTACCCAGAGGCACAGTTCCTGCACCGCTCATCCCTTTCACTGCCAGTAAGACCTCTAGTGCCGATTCTTTCCTCTCCTGCTGTAATTTGTTCATGTCATTTGATCCACAATGAGCCTGCACTTCAGGGTGCATATTATTTCGGCGCCGCTTAGTTCGGCGCGGTGAGAGACGAATGACTGCTCTCCCCGCTGCTGCTAAACTCCGAGGCGGTGCTAAATACTATTCCCGCTCCGAGTGGTCGCAACTCTGAGGGAGATGTAATTCGGGGTCTGGCAGCCGCCAGAGCCCCGAATTACCGATACGCGCCCCCACGCAGCATAGCATTGCTGCTATGGGGCACCCTGTTTCGGCGCTCGGGTCTCAGAGCCGCGCGCCGAAATCAGCTGATCCGTGCACTTCATCATCCTTATTCCTGGTAGGCATGAAAAAAACTTGACAGCACCAACTTCCATATATATAACCACATCCACTAACATTGCAATAGGCTAAAAGGTTGTTTTTATAGATATGCATATGCATAGAGAGAGTGAATAGTTGCTTGGCAGTCAGGATCTAGGTCAGGTTGAGAATCTAGGTTCTGACATCACACTGTAGGAGGGGTTTCATTGCAATATCAGGCATAAGGACCTTCCTCACTCGAGAAAGGGGTTATCAGCTACTGATTGGGATGAAGTTCAATCCTTGGTTCCAGTTTCTCTTTAACACAAGACCTTAGCAGGATACTTAGGTGACACAGCCTGCGTAGCAGATCATCGTAAATGAAGAGATTGATAGGAGACAATAATAATAAATAGGATGGGGTGGTGCCAAAGAGAAAGCCCATAAGTATAATAGTTTTAAAAGAAAACACGGTATCCCTCGGTATCCTGAACCCATACATGTTTCTCATTGACCATCCCTGCTCTTCACTTTGCTTCAGCTGTGTAAAGCCTTGTACTCAAACTGCATGATTTTCGGCCGAGGTGGTTGGTCGGGAACCCCTCTGCAAAAAATAAAGTGTGTGTACAGCAAACACCAATCCCTCTCAACAGGTCAGCAAGGTATCTGCATGGTGGATCAACTTGGCCAAGTACAGGTTGAGGGCACTTTTCTCGTACTCCCCTTCCCTGCTCCATGTCGCTCTGTTATGTGCTGCACCCGCGATCCCAACCTCCCCACCTCCATAGCCTGAAGACTAGTGACATACAGCAATGAGCCCTTAACTATTGCAGATTAAGTCCCGATCTCGGTGAGGGACAGAATTTGAAAGTGTGTATGCATCTTCAGAGTGATTTATTTGGCATGAGCTTACGAAGGAGTTGATACACACTTAAATAAAACCGGAGGCATCTTTAATAAAAAAAAAAAAAAATTATCGTATATACTCTCATATAAGCCGACCCGCATATAAGCCGAGGTTCCCACTTTACCCCAAAAACCAGGAAAAAATGATTGACTTGCATATAAGCCCCCTCCCCAATATATCACCCTCCATGGTAAACGGTAAATAGCCAGATGTGCCCCCACAGTATGAGGCATCTCCATACCCAGGGTTATTTGCCAGTTGTGTCCCCTAGTATGAGGCAGCCCCTCGTCTCTGTAGCCAGATGTGTCCCAAGGTGTTAGATAGCCCCTCTCCCCACAGTGGTGTCTGCTGTGCCTGTGTCCCCCGCAATAGTTAGAGCAGCAGTGTCTGTAATTAGGCTGCCTGGGAACTGCTGATACCTTTGCTGTCTGCTGTGCCTGTGTACCCCACAATAGTTCCTGTTGGATATGTTCTGGGGTTCGTGTGCAGCAATGCAGGAAGAGGAGGGAAGCCTTTTCAGGATCCAAAGGTTTCCTTATTCTTAGGTAAGTATCTCATTTTTTTACTTGGGTTTGCCTCTAGTACACACTAAACAAAGCTCTGCCTCAGAAAAGCCTTAGCTCTACTCCTGATGCTGCTAAGCCATTTTTAGTATTGACCTGAGGAAGCAGCCATGACCCGTGAAACGCGTTGTCAATTTTTTTTATAAATATTTTCTAGTTGAACCGGTGTCTGTATCTTCTGGAGATGTAAGTGATTACCTCTCGTTTACGCGTTATGTTTTAAAACCTATATATTTTTGACACCTACACCCCACCGTCCAGTATCCAGCAGGACCTGGAGCAGGACCTGGAGCACTGAGTGGGGATGGTGAATTCCCTACAGGCTTATATGGTGGTTGCAGGAACTGCAACCCACCTTTGTGAGTATATAATCATATACGGTTGTCCCCTTATACCTGTTTTGCCCTGTTTAACAAATACAAGATTACCGCTGCTTGGAGTCATTTCACGCAGCGTCCCATTCTATGAATGCATGCTGAGCTTTAAATAAGGTATTACTGTAATTTACATGCAATGAGCCTCCATTTGCAACTTAATAAATGAGCGAGGTTTTGCCCTTTTCATTTTACAAATTGCATTAAAAAAAATCATCACTACTCTGGTTCGTATGCCATTTATGCAGTATTAGTTTTGTGACTTTCCTAACGAGATTCAAAACTGCAGTGTAATATAGTCTCTTGTTTTTACCCACTGACATAAGTGTATGAAAAAACAAACAAACAAAAAAACTAAGTGTACAAAAACAAAGTTTACATTTTCATATAAGTTTTTCAAAATATATATATATTTTTATAATTGTTGGCGTTTTCTTATAAAAACAGCTTATAAGTGTACCTTTAGGGGTCTAAAGTCTGCACTCCAGTGATCTCTGTTGGCTGGGTCTATCTAATCATATTTCTTAATATCAAAATCTCCTGAGCAGAAAACTGGATTAAAACTGATTCATTTGAGTTGCTTGTTATGGAATTTACTTTTTCCAGGAGGCCAAAACCATTCTTACACTTCTACCCGGAAGCAAATCTCTAAGCTAGTAAAGTAGCATACTAGCCTACTGCAAGCTGCCACATCCAGCTATAATCTCCTTACAATAGCAAGATTAAAACACAAGCAGAGGGAAGTGTTGGATAAAGTTATTTGAAAAAAAAAACAAACAAACCTATTAAAACAAAACCGGATAGGATAAAAATAAATAAACAAACACTGTCAAAATATGATCTGAAATTACAAAATCAATACTTGGCAGATTCGTAGATTTCCACCCAATGTTTTAAAATTATCGATTCCTTTCTGAAAAGAATTGATCCTTACCATACACTGCACAGCAATTCCCAATAGATTCCAGCAGGGAATCCATTGAAAAATCAATTGAAATGCAGAGTTGCACTGTTCGATGCAATGCAAAGCTATAGGCCACCGATCTGCCAATGCACTTGCACTGCCCCCGGTTGCTCTAAATTTTACATCCTGTCTGATCGATACTTTCAATACTGGAAAGTGGTCAGAAGTGGACCATGAAGCAGAGTAAGAGGGTGGCTATTTTGCCTCCAAACTCTCCACATCTTAGTAGGATCAAGAATCTCTGGGATGTGCTAGAAAAATGTCTGATCCAGAGGCCTCATGTCCCGGTTCATAGAACTTAAAGGATACCCAAAGTGATATGTGGAGATAGAAATGTGTATGTACAATGCCTAGCACACAAATAACTATGCTGTGTTTATTTTTTTCTTTCTCTGCCTGAAAGAGTTAAATATCAGGTATGTAAGTGGCTGACTCAGTCCTGACTCAGACAGAAGTGACTATAGTGTGACCCTCACTAATAAGAAATTCCCCTTCTTATCTCTTTCTTGCTCTCAGAAGTTATTTTCTTCTAGGAAAGTGTTTTATAGTTGTAGATTCTTATCAGTGAGGGTCACACTGTAGTCACTTCCAGTCCGAGTCAGGACTGAGTCAGCCACTTAACAGTGGTGTGAAAAACTATTTTCCCCCTTCCTGATTTCTTATTCTTTTGCATGTTTGTCACACTTAAATGTTTCTCCTCATAAAAACCGTTAACTATTAGTCAAAGATAACATAATTGAACACAAAATGCAGTTTTAAATGATGGTTTTTATTATTTAGTGAGAAAAAAAACTCAAAATCTACATGGCCCTGTGTGAAAAAGAAATTGCCCCCTGAACCTAATAACTGGTTGGGCCACCCTTAGCAGCAATAACTGCAATCAAGCGTTTGCGATAACTTGCAACGAGTCTTTTACAGCGCTCTGGAGGAATTTTGGCCCACTCATCTTTGCAGAATTGTTGTAATTCAGCTTTGAGGGTTTTCTAGCATGAACCGCCTTTTTTAGGTCATGCCACAACATCTCAATAGGATTCAGGTCAGGACTTTGACTAGGCCACTCCAAAGTCTTCATTTTGTTTTTCTTCAGCCATTCAGAGGTGGATTTGCTGGTGTGTTTTGGGTCATTGTCCTGCTGCAGCACCCAAGATCGCTTCAGCTTGAGTTGACGAACAGATGGCCGGACATTCTCCTTCAAGATTTTTTGGTAGACAGTGGAATTCATGGTTCCATCTATCACAGCAAGCCTTCCAGGTCCTAAAGCAGCAAAACAACCCCAGGCCATCACACTACCACCACCATAATTTACTGTTGGTATGATGTTCTTTTGCTGAAATGCTGTGTTTCTTCTACGCCAGATGTAACGGGACACGCACCTTCCAAAAAGTTCAACTTTTGTCTCGTCGGTCCGCAAGGTATTTTCCCAAAAGTCTTGGCAATCATTGAGATGTTTTTAAGCAAAATTGAGACGAGCCTTAATGTTCTTTTTGCTTAAACGTGGTTTGCGCCTTGGATATCTGCCATGCAGGCCGTTTTTGCCCAGTCTCTTTCTTATGGTGAACTCGTGAACACTGACCTTAATTGAGGCAAGTGAGGCCTGCAGTTCTTTAGATGTTGTCCTGGGGTGTTTTCTCTGCGCTCTTGGGGTAATTTTGGTCTGCCGGCCACTCCTGGGAAGGTTCATCACTGTTCCATGTTTTTGCCATTTGTGGATAATGGCTCTCACTGTGGTTCGCTGGAGTCCCAAAGCTTTAGAAATGGCTTTATAACCTTTACCAGACTGATAGATCTCAATTACAGTACTTTTTGTTCTCATTTGTTCCTGGATTTCTTTGGATCTTGGCATGACTAGCTTTTGAGGTGCTTTTGGTCTACTTCTCTGTGTCAGATAGCTCCTATTTAAGTAATTTCTTGATTGAAACAGGTGTGGCAGTAATCAGGCCTGGGGGTGACTACAGAAAGTGAACCCAGGTGTGATAAACCACAGTTAAGTTATTTTTTAACAAGGGGGGCAATCACTTTTTCACACAGGGCCATGTAGAATTGGAGTTTTTTTTCTCACTAAATAATAAAAATCGTCATTTAAAACTGCATTTTGTGTTCAATTATGTTATCTTTGACTAATAGTTAACGGTTTTTGATGAGCAGAAACATTTAAGTGTGACAGACATGCAAAAGAATAAGAAATCAGGAAGGGGCAAATAGTTTTTCACACCACTGTACATACCTGATATTTAACGATTTCAGGCAGAGAAAGAAAAAAAGGAATACAGCATAGTTATTTGTGTGCTAGGCACTGTACATACACGTCTATCTCATCATGTCATATGTCACTTCGGGTATCCTTTAAAGAATCTGCTGCTAATGTCTTGGTACCAGACATCACTTCTCCGCAAGGACTCCTTCTGAGGTCTTGCAGAGTCCATGATTCGATGGGTCAGAACTATTTTGGAGGCACAAGTAGAATCTGTGTAATATTAGGCAAACAGTGTTAAAGTAAACCTGTAACTATTTAAATTGAAAATAAAATCGGATACTAAAAATTTTTTGGACCATAAGTCACTCCTGACCATAGGACACACCTAGATTTAGAGGACAAAAAACAGGGGAAAAAAAATATACTAAACCTGGTGTGTCCATGGTGTAGGGGCATCTTATGGACCTTTCTCCCCCCTCAATTAATAGGTCCCCCTTATTTATTATATTTATAAAGCAGCAACATATTACGCAGCGCTGGACATTAGTTTAGGTTACAGACAATATTTAGGGGTGACATACAGCAAAATGACAATACATGAATACAAGAAAGACCAGATCATGCAGCACAGTATGAGTGCCGACACTGCATTAAACTGTACGAAAGTGCCTCCTTCAGTTGAATTGGATTTACACAGTGTGGTGCAGGAGTGGTGTACCTGCTTGGAGTAGTGCACCGGCATCAGCTTTCCTGTGAGGTATACAGCAAGCAGGAGCTTACAACCATCGTTGGTCATCCTCTGTCCGGTGTCCTCATCTGTGTCCTCCTCGGTCCTCCACGACCTCCTCTGTACACGTGTCTTCATCTGTCCTCCTCTGTCCCCTTGTGTCCTCATCTTCCCCTTCCCCAGCTGTCCTGCTGTGCCCTGCACCGCACAGAACCCTTGTAAAACAGAGTGTTGTCTCCACTGTCCCTGCTCTCATGCAGACTGAATTTGATCCACCTGCAGCTCCATTTGTTCATTGGAGCCAGTTGTCCTGCGGGTGGGACAATGGCTCATCACTGGTGCCAATCGCAGCACTCTTGTTTCACTGAGGTACTATGTGGCTGTGGGTCATAGTGGGACAGCTAGGGGGGACATAGGAGGAGACAGAGGGACTGAAAAAAGGTATTTTTACACAAAGAGGAGTCCTATTTACTGTATTTTTTAATGCTGCTCTGCCCCCAAACCCTCCCCCTCCCAGCCCCGCTGGAGTATTAATCTTGGCGCCAGTCTGAATTGTATTATTCAGATCATAAGACACACTGACCTTTTCGCCTCAATTTTGGGAGAGAAAAAGTGCGTCTGATGGCCAAAAAATACAATACAATTGGAAGGTTGCTCCTCTTCTCCTCATGTCCTTTGATTCGCTCAGTGGCACACCAGTTACTGTAAGACGCAACTCCTGTCCTCCTATGGCACTATCCCTTAGTAAGTAAGGGCAGAAAACTGCCAAGGCAGTTTTTCAGGAGGGGGCATGGCTAAACAACAAAACCTGTATTTTCTGCCACAAAAAGTCAGTTTTTAAAGAGGACCCCTGGAGGGTACTTATCTCACAACGGGGAAGCCTCTGGGCCCTAATGAGGCTTCCATCATCCTCTTCACCCTCCGGGATCAAGAGCTGGCAGCCCCCAAACACCACGTGCGGTAATATTTACAATCTCCGCTCCTGCGTGGCTCAGGCGTTAATAGCAGAGCCTGATCAGGTCCGCTCTACTGTACAGGCGACTCAGGCCAGTGCAGTAGAGCAGGTCAGATTGTGCTGGGCCATTTCCGCCTAAGCCATTCGGAAAGCGGATACTGCGCCTGCACAGATTGTAGGAATTGCGTAGCGCTACCGTGCAAGCTCATCGGGGGTTTTCAGGGGAGCCAGCGCTGGATCCTGGGGGGTAAAGAGGACGGGGGAAGCCTCATTAGGATCCTGAGGATTCCCCCTCCTGAGGTAAGTACCCCATAGGGCCACTTTGTTTGCTTATAGATTGACTTTAAACATGTATTCAATGCTACACTATTATAACTTCTGTGGACTGTGTTGCGAGTGTGGAATTTAGATTTACACTTACAGTTTGCTTAATGGAACACAAAGATGGCATTCTATGGTAATTTTGTTATATTTCCCTGGAGTTCAGCTTTCAGTCAACATTCTCCTGTTCTATAATACAGGAGCTCTCCTTTAAAATAAAAAAAAACAAAAAACTAAATACTCAACATTTAATTGGAATGCGATGCAAATCAAACCGAGGGGAAACAAAGCACACAAAATTAGCAGTCAGTACAGCTTAAATGCCTTTGGCTATGGGCTCAGTATCAGCAATAAAACAACTTCAATAATGTTGGGTACATGTGTCTTACATTTCAAGGTTACAATCTGCATAAAAACAGCAACAACATTTCAATGCATCACTGGATCAGCTATACACAAAAGTGTCCAAAAGGAAAGAACTCCCAAACAAGAAAATGGTAACAAGCTGTCCAAACTGTCATTTTTCCACAAAACTGTGCAATATACGTACTGACATCAATGGCAATCAATTGTCATTTCAAAGCTTATTTCTTTTAGATGTGTATATTAATGTGATTTCCCTAATGCAAATGATCTCATTGAAATATAAAAAAGGCAGAGCATCCATATTTGCTTATTGTGCTTTCTGCTTATTTGTACCTCAATTGCACCTAAAGTGGGACCGGAATGAATGCAACAACAAACTGAGTAGCAGCGAGTGCAATGATTGGACCAAAAACGGAGCATGATCCTGCCTCTGAGACTGCTTGATCCAATTAAAAACGGTCTGTGTAAACTCAGGGAGAATGAGGCAATGAGTGTGCAAGCTTGCAGCCTGGAATGAAAGCAGAGCCGGTAGCTGCCAGTAGTAACTAGATACCGACTATGCTATCTCATTAGCGGTATGTATCATGTGGGTGTCATATGGGCTGTGGTTAGGTCTTATTTTCGGGGAATGCCTTATATTTGGAGAATAAAATAAATTTCAGCTAGGTCTTATATTCAGGGGATGTCTTACTTTAGGGGAAAGACGGTAGTGACTGAAGGCGCCCAATAAAAGTATAACAAACTAAAAACTGTTTAAAGCGGAAGGTAACTAAGCTTACCTTCAATGATGAATATGGAGACAGAAAGGTAGAAAAATAGCACACACTGTGATACTAGTAGGTGAGGGCTCTAGGCCCTATAGGAAAGGTCTCACCTAATTGTTGAGGCTGGAGAAACCTATATAGGTTTGCCAGCTGTCACGCTTGTGTCCCTCTTATGCCGGGGACCTGGCTTGCACGGATATCCTCACGGTCTTGGATGGTGATCCAGTAGGGATTCCAAGGTGGTTATTTAGAACACGCTCCGGTGGGCGTGTAAAAGTTTATCCAGCACTGTTCTTTACAGGTAGCAGCACCTGTGATACAAGGGGACCCGCAGATCGCTCTCTGATGGTAAACGTTACTATCAGAATCCACAGATCTACACTTCAATGATGAAAACTTCAAAGTTAAGACAGTTTTATTAATGAGGACAAGAAAAAAAAAAACATGTTTTGTTTCATGAAGCCATTTCCTCAGGAAAATAAGCCTTGTCCAAAGATGTATCTGGCTCAGAGCACTGTGTCCAACAAAGCTGTATCTAGCTCAGAGTGCCTTGTAAAATGTGCTCTGAACTAGATACTGCTTTGGACAAGGCTTATTTACCCGAGGAAGTGGCTTCATGCCGCAAAACTCTTTTTTTGCCCTTAGTAATAAAACTGCTTAAACTTTGAACATTTTCAAGGACAAAAAATACAATTCGTAGCCTGAAGCCACTTCCTCTAGTAAATAAGCCTTGTCCAAAGCTGTATCTAGCTCAGAGGGCCTTTTAAAAGGCCCTCTGAGCTAGATACAGCTTTGGTTATGGCGCTCTGAGCGAGATACAGCTTTGGTCATGACGCTCTGAGCAAGATACAGCGTTGGTCATGGCGCTATAAGCTAGATACATCTTTGGTCATGGCGCTCTGAGCTAGATACAGCATTGGTCAGGGCGCTCTGAGCTAGATCCAGTGCTGGTCATGGCACTCTGAGCTAGATATAGCATTGGTCATGGCGCTCTGAGCTAGATACAGTATTTGGTCATGGCGCTCTGAGCTAGTTACAGCATTGGTCAGGGCGCTCATAGCAAGATACAGCAATGGTCATGGCGCTCTGAGCTAGATACAGCATTGTATACTGGTAGGTGATCAAAGGCGCCAGCAGAATAAAATTAATATAAAATTGTTAAGAATTGCCGGGAGGGAAAGTGGTGGACTTCCCCTCAATAATTAGACACCAAGGTCTGTCATCGAATCAAACGAATACATTTATTCAATAGTACCCCAAAATCTGCAACGCGTTTCGTGGGAGCAGACCCGCTTCTTCAGGCAATAAAACGGGGACAACAAACACAACAATCAATCAGCAGTGAATTTAGCACCTCTGTGAGAGAGGAGGTGCTAAATTCACTGCACATTGATTGCTGTGTTTGTTGTCCCCGTTTTATTGCCTGAAGAAGTGGGTCTGCTCCCACGAAACGCGTTGCAGATTTTGGGGTACTATTGAATAAATGTATTCGTTTGATTCGATGACAGACCTTTGTGTCTAATTATTGAGGGGAAGTCCACCACTTTCCCTCCCGGCAATTCTTAACAATTTTATATTAATTTTATTCTGCTGGCGCCTTTGATCACCTACCAGTATACTTGAGTCCACCCCAGGTGGAGGGGTGACCCTACCCCATTTTTTCTGATCAACAGAGAGCGACTTCTTAATCCTGAGTGAGGACAGGTCTAATCTCCTCACCTGCCTATACAGTGGTTGCCTGAGCGGTAACCCATGTTTGTGAGTATAACCATCTCACCTATTCATTTCCCTTCGTATCTCTGACATACTACACCATATTGGGCTCTCGATTTCTCTCTTTTTTATAGATACAGCATTGGTCAGGGCGCTCAAAGCTAGATAGAGCATTGGTCATGGTGCTCTGAGCAAGATACAGCATTGGTCATGGCGCTCTGAGCTAGATATAGCATTGGTCAGGGCGCTCAGAGCTAGATAGAGCATTGGTCATGGTGCTCTGAGCAAGATACAGCATTGGTCATGACGCTCTGAGCAAGATACAGCGTTGGTCATGGCGTTATAAGCTAGATACATCTTTGTTCATGGCGCTATAAGCTAGATACATCTTTGTTCATGGCGCTCTGAGCTAGATACAGCGTTGGTGCTCTGAGCTAGATACAGCGTTGGCGCTCTGAGCTAGATGCAGCGTTGGTCATGGCGCTCTGAGCTAGATACAGCTTTGGTTATGCCGCTCTGAGCTAGATACAGCTTTTGTCATGGCGCTCTGAGCTAGATACAGCATTGGTCATGGCGCTCTGAGCTAGATACAGCATTGGTCATGGCGCTCTGAGCTAGATACAGCATTGGTCATGGTGCTCTGAGCTAGATACAGCATTGGTCATGGCGCTCTGAGCTAGATATAGCATTGGTCATGGCGCTCTGAGCTAGATACAGCATTGGTCATGGCGCTCTGAGCTAGATATAGCATTGGTCATGGCGCTCTGAGCTAGATACAGCATTGGTCATGGTGCTCTGAGCTAGATACAGCATTGGTCAGGGCGCTCATAGATAGATAGAGCATTGGTCATGGCGCTCTGAGCAAGATACAGCATTGGTCATGGCGCTCTGAGCTAGATACAGCATTGGTCATGGCGCTCTGAGCTAGATACAGCATTGGTCAGGGCGCTCAGAGCTAGATAGAGCATTGGTCATGGTGCTCTGAGCAAGATACAGCATTCATTGGTCATGGCGCTCTGAACTAGATACAGCATTGGTCAGGGCGCTCTGAGCTAGATGCTATGGGAGATACTGATTGCTTGGCAGTTGGAAACAGCCTGTATTTTTCTACAATGCAAGAAGGTACACAAAGAAGAAAATGTAAGGAGCATAGGTCCTGATATCACACTGTGGGAGGGATTACACCACAATATCAGCCATACAGACTGATGATCTATTCGAGATGAGAAAAGTTGAAGATTCTTGTGGGAAAGGGAGTATTGACTACCAATTTGGATGAAGTTCAATCTTGATTTAAAGTTCCTCTTAAAGAGGAACTCCAGTGACAATAATGTAATAAAAAAGTGCTTCATTTTTACAATAATTATGTATGAATGATTTAGTCAATGTTTGCACATTGTAAAATCTTCTAAATCTCTGATTTACATTCTGACATTTATCACATGGTAAAATTTTTACTGCTGGCGGGTAATGTAGCTGCTGCTTGCTTTTTTGACAAGTAAACAGCCATTTCCCACAATGCAACAAGGTTCACAAACTGGAAACTGCCAGGAGTACCATGGTCCTCAGAGTTTCTTGTGGGAGGGGTTTCACCACAATATCAGCCATACAGCGCCCCCTGATGATATGTTTGAGAAAAGGAATAGATTTCTCATGTAAAAGGGGGTATCAGCTACTGATTGGGATGAAGTTCAATTCTTGGTCGCAGTTCCTCTTAAAGCTTTCTAATCCTTGTAGTGTCCTTTGCTTGGATTGTTATTACAACAGTAGCACCATGCAATACACAACTTACTTTCACAGTCTGTCTTTATTCTTGCATACAGACATTAACTGTGAAGCTTACTTCAGTGGCTTGTTTCTTTTGTTGTGTGATAAAACATTCACACGGGGGTAAGCACCTGTCAGTTGCCTTTATTACATACACCACACAATTCTTTTAAAAGCCGTAGAACCTACCAATAAAGTTGAGGTATCCTTCACCGCCGAGAGCGTGAGTGATGAGACGGATCATCTTGTGGAGCTGAATCCCACGGTCAATGACAGGTGTTAAAGGAGACATGACACTCATGTTGGTATACATCTCCGCATCCATTAACCAAAATGCCAGTGTCTTATCACCAACCAGTGCCTAGACAGACAAGCGGAGAACAGTGTCAATTCACTGCAATTCAATTCACTGCAAGAACAAGTGTTAAACAAAGGATTTTGAAGTAATTTTAAAGTGTGGGCAGAAAAAAGAAAAAAACAAAACAAACTGGCAAAGCTGTACAACACACAATCATGAGCACGCAGGAATCCTAATGTGACCTGAACCTCTCAGCAGTATATCTGCACTCCTTCTCCTGCCGATACAGAGACTGTAATTCAGTATAACCCAGACCAGCAAACCGATTCAAAAGAAATCCACCATCTACCATGACCTACGCTGCATTAAGCCTGGGACCCACTGGGGATCACTGCTCCCAAGCCTTAGACGGTCTATAGAGGAGAAACTCGAAAAAAAATTCAATATCGTGCAAAAGTCTATATTTTAGTAATTCAGATTTGCAGAGCTGGACTTGCTAGGGTTAAAACTTGGTGTTAGAGCACACATACATTTTCCTCAGGTAAGCATTTTTTGCAGTTGTATCCTTTGGATGCAGGTGGAAGATGGCTTGCTCTGGTGGTGTGAGCCCTAGAGTAAGTTGTTTGCACCTGTCCTCCCCCCCCTCTGGAGTGTTGTGTGTGAGCCAGCCCTGAGCTCTAAAGCTTAGGGTGACCCATGCTTCACTCCTTTCTCATGTGGTGCCCCCAAGTTAATGCGCATGTAGCAGAACACAATGGACGTTAAGGTAAGTGCCCGGTTTTAATATTGGGAGGTTGGAGCGGACGGCTCCCCCCGGCGCTGGCCACGCTTGGGGGGGGGTCGCCTGCGCCACCCAGCCTCCCCCTCCGGGGTGCTGCTGTGGTTCCCAGGCGGTGAGAGTGTCTGGGACCCCGCGGTCCCCCGGTTGTATGGGGGCATTGGGAAGCCTCCCCGTGGCGCTCCTGGATAGTGCTAATGTGGCATGAACTAATTCCCACAGGGCGACCGCTTTGCGGTATTCATTCTTTGACCCTGCATAGTTTGGCGTGCAAAAGCAAATGCATATTTGCATGAGCATTGCCTCATGAATAGCCAATTGAGCCAGATTTGCAGAGCTGGACTTGCTAGGGTTAAAACTTGGTGTTAGAGCACGCATACATTTTCCTCAGGTAAGCATTTTTTGCAGTTGTATCCTTTGGATGCAGGTGGAAGATGGCTTGCTCTGGTGGTGTGAGCCCTAGAGTAAGTTGTTTGCACCTGTCCTCCCCCCCCCTCTGGAGTGTTGTGTGTGAGCCAGCCCTGAGCTCTAAAGCTTAGGGTGACCCATGCTTCACTCCTTTCTCATGTGGTGCCCCCAAGTTAATGCGCATGTAGCAGAACACAATGGACGTTAAGGTAAGTGCCTGTTTTTAATATTGGGAGGTTGGAGCGGATGGCTCCCCCCGGCGCTGGCCACGCTTGCGGTATTCCTTCTTTGACCCTGCATAGTTTGGCGTGCGAAAGCAAATGCATATCTGCATGAGCATTGCCTCGTGAATAGCTAATTGAGCCAGATTTGCAGAGCCGGACTTGCTAGGGTCAAAACTTGGTGTTAGAGCACGCATACATTTTCCTCAGGTAAGCATTTTAGTAATTCAACTTAAAGAGGAACTCCAGTGAAAATAATGTAGTAAAAAAGTGCTTCATTTATTACCATAATTATGTATAAATGATTTAGTCAGTGTTTGCTCATTGTAAAATCTTTCCTCTCCCCGATTTACATTCTGACATTTATTACATGGTGACATTTTTACTGTGGGCAGGTTATGTAGCTGCTCCTAGCTGTTTTGGCTGTTAGAGACAGCTCTAAACAGCTAATTCCTGTCTGTGAACATTGTTACATTGTGGCAGCTTGCCCAGAGTACCGCGGTACTCAGAGCTTCTTGTGGGAGGGGTTTCAGCACAAAATCAGTCATGCAGTGCCCCCTAATGGTCCGTTTGTGAAAATCATTATATTTCTCATGTAAAAGGGGGTATCAGCTACTAATTGGGATAAAGTTCAATTCTAGGTTGGAGTTTCTCTTTAAAGAAGGATTGTCAGCCACAAAATCAAATTCCATTTACCCACTGCTCTGTGTTTATTGCAGTCTACAGCCTGACCCTGCATTCCAAGCACTCCAATATAATCATAAAGGTTTCTGCTGTAATGAATCTTATCTCCGTCAGCCTGGCCTCTTTTTGGTACATTGCCTGGGAGAGGGAAGCTTGTACTCTCCCCTCCCACATTCTTGCTCCTCACCGACTGGCTGAGGGCAGTTCAGCGTGACACGAGAATGAAAAGGGAAATGCACATCAACCCTTTGCAGAAGCTCCTGAAATACGATATATGCTGTGCTCCCTTGCATTTTTAGAGCAAGCTAGATATGACAGCGCAGTTCCTAGGAGGGGAAACAAAAAAGAAAGTAAGGGAGGAAATGGCATCAGGATTGGCTTCAGTCATGGGCAGTAAAGATGGAAACTGCCTGGAACAGTTTTCTCTTTATTTACTATATAAAATTCACTGAAATCAAAACGGAGTACAATACATACGGTATGCTATGCAAGTAGAACAAGCATTTATCTTCTTATATAATGTGTTTTTTTCTGGGATAGTATGGCTGTCCCCGACGCTTTAAAAGGTAAAGCTAATATATGAAATAGACTCATTACATGATATTTCAAGCCTTTATTTGTTAAAATGTTGATTATGGCTTATGAGAACAGCAAAAACAAAATCTCAGACCATTAGAATATTGTGAAAATGTTCAATATTCTAGGCTCCAAGTGTCAGAATCTAATCGGCTAATTCATCCAAAACACCTGCAAAGGGTTCCTATTTCATATAATAGTTTCAACTTTTAACTACCTCAAGACCGTGTCACACTAATGGGCGTGATCGCGGCGGCAGCCCCAGGACCGCCTAACGCCAATTGGGGTCAAGTCCTGGGGCTGGCTATCTCCGATTGGTAGGTGAAGCTCCACACCGCCTTCAGTCCCAGCTGCGATTGTCTTTTTACTGTGTACAGCGCTGCGATCTGCACAAGAGAGCGATCGGCTTTTATAGGCTGAAGCCCATGACAACCGATCGATAGGATTGGCTGGTGGGGGTGGGAGGGAGGTAGAGGGGAAAAAAAAATGTTAATTTATTGAAAATAAAATACAATAAATATTTGTAAAAAAAATAAAACAAAAACAATTGGGGGGCGATCAGACCCCACCGACCGAAAGCTCTGTTGGTGGGGAGAAAAGGGGGGGGGGGGAAATCACTAGTGTGCTGTGTTGTGTGGCCCTGCAGCGAGGCCTTAAAGCTGCTGTGGCCTATTTTGAAGAAATAGCCTGGTCTTTAGGGGGGGGGGGGGGGGGGGGGTTTAGCACTGTGGTCCTGAAGTGGTTAAGTTACTGAAATAAATGGACTATTGCACGATATTCTAATTTTTACGAGTTTCACCTGTACAATTAATTACTTAATGCTTCTCAGTAGTCCATTAGTACAGATGGTTAAAAATTCCAACTTCCACACAAATTGGATGCCACCTGTAAGCAGCTCAGAATTGACCCAAACAAACACTATCTGTTGATCAGGATTTGCTTAATTCTAAGGTTCATACAATTTCTTCAGCAAGCCTAATTCATAAGAGAATAACATGATCGATTTATCAGGTGACTGATTTCTACTATTCGGATTGGCTGCTCATACATGATCATGACTTTTTTTTTTGCTCCCTGCACATACCCAATTATGATCTGCCAATTACAGATAATCAAATCAATCTGATGAACTGATCATGTGCTCGTCTATAAATCTGTTGAGGTAGACACTCTCTCAGGAAAAATAAATCATTCCTAATTTTGAGTGCTTTTGTTTAAAAACATGAGTTTGGTCTAATTCATAATTTAAGCTCATCTCCCTTTTAAAATATGCACGAGATGATCAAATCTGATATATAATCTCAGACAACTTTCTATCAGTAATTGTGCATTCATGTGGGTGGGAAGCATGGAGCTTAAATGGATCATTATGCAGTTTTGTAATTACAAAAGTTTTAGCTGTATAATATGTGTGCTGCCGTCGACTCTAAGCCACAGGCTCCCGTAATTAGTGCAGCAACAGGGAAAAAAAAACCCAAGACTAGAAGATGGAACAAGAACAATATACAGTATTAGCATTTGGACAATAGCCAGTAAGTCAGACAGAGCAGAGATGCATTTAATTCATAAGCTTGGCTGAATAAGCTACATCTCTGGAAGGTAGCCAAAAGGACGTTAAATATGGATATGATTAGAACCATAAATGTACAACTGCATTAGAATTGACTGTCCCACAACAGCAATTAGATCAGGAAGAACATTCAATGGATACGGAGAATAAAATACGGTTGTTTAGTCAAAGAAAATGATTGGGTTGGGGACATTATGTTGATCCATCTACCTCAGTACAGACATTGAATGACTGCTGCACATGTGGCCATTTATAGTTCTATAATAAAGCACTTATAATATATGTATGCATGTCCTCTCGTGTCTGACGGCAAATGGTATTTGGGGAGAGCAGTTAGCTGGTAAAACTTGTCTGACAGGAAATCTCTATTGAATTGCAGTATAAAGTCCTGTTCTACTCCCCATTATCTCTTTACAGTAGGGAACAGAAATAGGCCCAGTGCACAACAAAAACCTCTAGCAGATCCGCAAAACGCTAGAGGTTTTTGAAGCAGATTTTCAGAGTGATTCTAGGCATGTTTAGAGAGGTTTTCTAAACATGCCTAGCGTTTTGTGGAGCGTTTTTGTGTAGCAGATTTCACATATTGTTACAGTAAAGCTGTTACTGAACAGCTACTGTAACAAAAATGCCTGAAAAAACGCTGTGATCTAGCGTTTTCCAGAGCGGTTTGAGCTTTTTTCTATACTTTACATTGAGGCAGAAACGCATCTGCAAACAGCAAAAATGCTGCAGGAGCAACGTTTGTGGTTTGCTAAAAACCTCAAACCGCTGGTGTGCAACATCCCATTGAGATACATCAGCCAAGTGTTTTCACAGGCGGCAGCGGTTTTGAAAACGCTACCAAAAACGCTTGGTGTGCACCAGCCCTTACTTCATGCTTTTGTGCCTACACATTAATCTGCACATCATTCATGATGGTTCTTGGATAGCATTTTGAACTTTCTTCAACTATATGACACCTGTGACAGCTTGAAGCCTGGAGATCCAGAGCCCAAATTACCATACTTTTTGGACCATTTTGGGTGCACTTAGGTTTAGGCTTCAATAGTTTTTTATTGGGTTTTTTTCAATAATGTAGCCCATGTGGGCATCATATAATATTACAGTAAAATGTTTAACATTAATAATTAATATTAATGATAACATTATTAATAGTCTTTATGACCAATTATGAAAATGGTAATGTCAACACAGCAGAAAACATACAGTCTTTCCCCGAAAATAAGACAATGTCTTATAATAATTTTTGCTTCAAAAGATGTGCTAGGGCTTATTCCCAGGGGATGTCTTACATTTCTAACAGGAAGTCTCTCAGCAGAACATTTCCTGTTCCTTTGTACTGAGTTGTTCCTGGATTGGAAGGTATGCTTCTGTACTGATCACTCAGGCACCTGCCCTGTGATTCCTGTGTACAGCTGATAACCTTGCTGTGTGCTGGGATGACAGGACCGGTGCCCAATCAGCACTGCAACGCTGTGTCCCCGCTTGCTTGCTGCCTCGTCCTCCTCTCTAACTTCCGCTAGGCCTCATTTTCGGGGTAGGGATTATATTTCAAGCATGCTCAAAATCCCATCTAGGTCTTATTTTCAGGGTAGGTCTTTTTTTCAGGGAAAGAGGGTATTTAGATGTATGTATTTTAAACAACATTATAAAAATCATACGCACATATTATACTTGACTATTATACCCTTATAGGGTATCTATTGTTAGTATGGAGCAGATCCACCTGGGAACTTGGGGTATAAAACCACCCTTCTGAGTTCCAGGAGTCACATCCATCTCAATTAAGCTCCTCAGTCAAGCATTCCTTGTATAGATTTAACATACCCCCCAACACTATGAAATGAGAAAGCGGGACACTTAGGCCACACCCCCAACCACACCCCTATTCAAGCATACATTTCATCTGAATTTTTTTTTTTTTTAATTAAAACCGCAATGGGCCTTTAAATGTAAAAAAAAAATAGACAATATACCCTGCCCGTGGGTGGGGAGGAGGGTGCCCCTGGAGAGGAGGGGAAAAAATGATCGAGGCACCACCCACGCGGATGCGGTGTGTGGGATGCGGGTCCGGCATAATATTCTCCCTCCCTCCGAATGTGCCCTCCTGTTTGCAGAGTAAAGTGCGCAGCAGAGCGACTTATCTTACCATTCATCCTTGTGTACCGGCATCTGGCTCTTCTCTTCTTCCTGCTTCCTGTGACGTCACAGGAAGTAAAGTGAAGCCAGGTCCCGGTAGGAGAGGATGAATGGTAAGATTAAATGACAGCCCGCTCCGCAAACTTACTCTGCAAACAGGGGGGGGGCACTTTCGGAGGGAGGGAGAATATTATGCCGGACCTGCATCCCACACACCGCATCCACGCGGCTGGCGCATCGATAATTTTTTTCCACATCTGACCCCCCAGCCAGCCGGGACACTGGGGGGTCATAACGGGATAGCTGGAGAGCCCCCCCCCCCCAAATTGGGACAGTCCCGCAGGATTCAGGACAGTTGGGGGGCATGGATTCAAGAGTGGGCCGGACAGAAACCAGGGAAAAAAAATTATATACTACACCTGGTGCTTCCATGGTGCATGGTCATCTTGTGGATATTCTCTCCTCAATCATGTGTCCTCCTTGTGCCTCACGTCTCTCTTGTACCTTATGTCTCTCTTGTACCCCTTGTGTCCTCATACCCTTCTGTGCTCCCCCAGCACCGTGCAGAGTAGATGTGCAAGGAAACCGCAAACATTGTCTTACCTGCTCCAGGCACCTCCACGTACTGAGCCACGTCTTTTGTCCCTCATGCATTTCCCTAGTGCCTGCTCCTCCTGATTGCGCCATTACATGCGACAGGCACTGCCAGATCCCTGGCAGATAATTATTTATATAACTAAAAAGATTTAAAGTGTACATGAGACATAAAAAATAAAAATATATACATACTGTACCTAGGGCTTCCTCCAGCCCCCTCCAAGCTGATTGGCTCCCTTGTCTTCCTCCTGCACTGCCTGGACCGTCTGAAATTCGGGCCCCAAAAATTCTTCAGTCAGGGAAGGTGCAGTCCAGCCATGCGCTCGCATTCTCCATCAACCGTAGCACAAAGCCCCAGGCATGTATATTTTTTTTAATCCCCCCGTATTATGTTTAATTTAAAGAGACACTGAAGCGAAAAAAAATATGATATAATGAATTGGTTGTGTACTATGAATAATTACTAGAAGATTAGCAGCAAAGAAAATATTCTCATATTTTTATTTTCAGGTATATAGTGTTTTTTCTAACATTGCATCATTCTCTAATATGAGCAGATTACACAACACTCAGCATTCAAAATGATTCTTTCAGAGCAGTCTGTGAACTAATGACCTCTCCTCTGTCAGAGAAAAAGGAATTTGTTTAGTAACAGTTGAGATAATAAAAGTTAGATAGCAGCCCTCTCCATGTTGTAGAGCTTAAGGGCTTTTTTCCATAGAGATAACTGGAGTGTCTTAACTCTTCCTGTACTGGAAACAATTAGACTGATGTATCTGATCTTAATGTTTTATTTCTTAGCTGTACTACACATACAAATCATAATATCATAATGTTTTTGTGTCTCTTTAAATTCGCTCCTTTAAGGACCAGAGCCACCTTTTTTAACTTTTACTCTTTGATCACTGTGATTGATTCACAGTTATCACAGGGTCAAAAGCCAATGAAACTTATCTGTTTAGCAGTGTTTCATGTGAGCAATTATGGCAGGAGCTGCTGTAGTTAAACCCACACAATGTCGGCCAAAGGCACAGAGTAGATTTAGGTATGTGCAGTCCCCGAGCGATACACATGTTTTACCTGATCGTGGCTCTCTGCATAAGCAATGCACTTTTCATTGTATCTTCTATTCGTGAGAGTATATACTATATTTCCCATATCCCATTCCTCATCCTTCAGCTCCTTCAATATCTGCATGAAAAAAAAGAAAGAAACAGAATTGGTTCTCCTCTATATACAGGTTAATGAAAAACATGCTAATAATACAGACATTTCCTGTTTATACTACCCAGGCAAGTCAGATTTAAAGTGGAAATACAGTCTGGCATAACTTGCAATAAAACAAAACTTTTTTCCTTTCCCACTCTTTATTGTGTATAGGTTTATCTTATATCTTATGTGCATTTATCCCACAATAATGTCATGTGAAAAAAAAAAAAAAAAAAAAAAATCACACTTCACCCCGCCCCCCTTTCTTTCAGTCACCACACGGCTATAACGCACAGTGCAACCAGGGCTGGTTCTAGACTTTTTGCCGCCTGAAGTAATACATTATCACCTGAGGTGTGAGCAAAGCTAGACCGGAGAGGAGAGAGAGAGATCGGGATATACATTTCAGGCACTTACCTCCCTCTGCTTCCTCCAAGACAGCATCTCCTCCCTGCTGGCCAGCAGCATCCCGACACTGATCCCCAGGATGACTAGTAAGTGCTGCATCACTCAGCCGCTCTCCGTAGATTAGCGATGGGATCACCAGCCACACTTGAAGTCCTGCTTCCTCTCTGACTACAGCGTTGCCGCATATGACCCGGCAGCACGTAACAGGTCACATGAGGCACTGCTGTAGCCATGGATACATGACACTGGATGGGCAGATGGAAATCACATTGCTGGAATACTGAGCGCAAGTGAGTGAAGTGGTGCCACATATCTAGAGAAGGGAAAAAGGGGCATGCGAAGAGGGGGACATTTTGGGAGAGAAGCTGCCTCTTGCCACCTCTCTAACTCAGTGGTCCTCAAACTAAGGCCCGGGACGAATGCGGCACCCTAAAGGTTTTTTACCGGCCCTTCACACACAAAATGTATTACATATCGATGTGGCCCGTTGCATCTTTAGATATTAGTGGCTGCATATAGAATAGCAGAGCTGGCACTACCCTTCCACATGGAAGCCAGAAAGCAGTCGTTCGCTGGCTTCCAATCCTAGATATGCTTCACTGTCTGGCGCACAAAAACTTCTTCAGGAACCGCATGAATGTGTGTTTGCAGTTCATGCAATTACTGGAGACAGGAGGTAGTTTTGGGGGGAGGGGTGACATTATGGCTCTCATATGACTTGTAGAGTTGGGCCGAACCTCCGATTTTAGGTTCGCGAACCGGGTTCGCGAACTTCCGCGGAAGGTTCGGTTCGCGTTAAAGTTCGCGAACCGCAATAGACTTCAATGGGGATGCGAACTTTGAAAAAAAAAAATAATTATGCTGGCCACAAAAGTGATGGAAAAGATGTTTCAAGGGGTCTAACACCTGGAGGGGGGCATGGCGGAGTGGGATATACGCCAAAAGTCCCCAGGAAAAATCTGGATTTGACGCAAAGCAGCGTTTTAAGGACAGAAATCATATTGAATGCTAAATGACAGGCCTAAAGTGCTTTAAAACATCTTGCATGTGTATACATCAATCAGGTAGTGTAATTAAGGTACTGCTTCACACTGACACACCAAACTGTTCACTGAACAGAACAGGTATGCAGTGGCGGGTTCACTAAACAGGTATACAGTGGCGGGTCCACTGAACAGAACAGGTATGCAGTGGCGGGTCCACTGAACAGAACAGGTATGCAGTGGCGGGTCCACTGAACAGAACAGGTATGCAGTGGTGGGTTCACAGAACAGGTATGCAGTGGTGGGTTCACAGAACAGGTATGCAGTGGCAGGATCACTGAACAGGTATGCAGTGGTGGGTGGGTTCACAGAACAGGTATGCAGTGGCAGGATCACTGAACAGGTATGCAGTGGTGGGTGGGTTCACAGAACAGGTATGCAGTGGTGGGTTCACAGAACAGGTATGCAGTGGCAGGATCACTGAACAGGTATGCAGTGGTGGGTGGGTTCACAGAACAGGTATGCAGTAGCAGGATCACTGAACAGGTATGCAGTGGTGGGTGGGTTCACAGAACAGGTATGCAGTGGCAGGATCACTGAACAGGTATGCAGTGGTGGGTGGGTTCACAGAACAGGTATGCAGTGGTGGGTTCACAGAACAGGTATGCAGTGGCGGGTTCACAGAACAGGTATGCAGTGGCAGGATCACTGAACAGGTATGCAGTGGTGGGTGGGTTCACAGAACAGGTATGCAGTGGTGGGTTCACAGAACAGGTATGCAGTGGCAGGATCACAGAACAGGTATGCAGTGGTGGGTTCACAGAACAGGTATGCAGTGGCAGGATCACTGAACAGGTATGCAGTGGTGGGTGGGTTCACAGAACAGGAATGCAGTGGCAGGATCACTGAACAGGTATGCAGTGGTGGGTGGGTTCACAGAACAGGTATGCAGTGGCAGGATCACTGAACAGGTATGCAGCCAGGAAAAGCTAAGCCTAACTAATCTTTCCCTATGAGAGACAGACAGCAGCTCGCCCTACTCTCTCTAATGCAGGCACACGAGTGGCCGTAATGGCCGCCGCTGCCTGCCTTATATAAGGGGGGTGGGGCTCCAGGGGCTAGTGTAGCCTAATTGGCTACACTGGGCCTGCTGACTGTGATGTAGAGGGTCAAAGTTGACCCTCATAGTGCATTGTGGGGCGAACCGAACTTCCGGAAACGTTCGCCTGCGGGAGGCGAACGCGAACCACCGAAGTTCGCCGGGAACCGTTCGCCAGCGAACCGTTCGGCCCATCTCTAATGACTTGCTATGCTAGGGTCACAATATCTGCACTTGCTGTGTTGGTGGCATAATAACTGCACTTGCTGAGTTGGGAGGACATACTATCTGAACATGCTGAGACATGAGGCTGCAGTTGTTAGTAGTAGTCTGCAATATCTGGGTTCATTGTAATGTTTTCCTACATTATTTTATGTATATTCCGGCCCCCCAGCAGTCTAAAGTATATTGACCTGGCCCTTGACAGAAAAAATGTGGGACCCCTACTGTAACTGTTGCCGCCCTGAAGCCCTGAAGCACATTGCTTCATGAAGGAACCACCCAAGTGCGACTTTTTTAGCTGCAGTGTGGTGGGATTTTTCCCAAATCGCACCGCATCTCACCAAGCAAAAGGACCCTTAGGGCACAGTGGAAAATTGTGACTACAGTTCCCCTTAAAGGACAACTGAAGTGAGAAGAATATGAAGGCTGCCATATGTATTTCCTTTTAAACAATACAATTTGCCTGGCAGCCCTGCTGATGTATTTGGCTGCAGAAGTGTCTGAATAATACCAGAAACAAGTATGCAGCTAATACTGTCAGATCTGACAAAAATGTCAGAAAAACCTGATCTGCTGCATGCTTGTTCAGGGTCTATAGCTGAAAGTATTTGAGGCAGAGGATCAACAGGACTGACATACAACTGGTATTGCTTAAAAGGAAATAAACATGGCAGCCTCCATATCCCTCTCACTTCAGTTGTCCTTTAACGTCTACTCTGTCTAAGGCGGTCAAATTTCTTTGATGTATGACTTACGTACAAATTTGCTTTATGGGTTTTTACTATACAAATAAACACTAAGGAAATAGTAAGAAAGTGAAAAAGAAGGTTGAACTCACCTGAATCCATTTATCAGGGACAGCCATTGCTAGTCGATAATCAAACCCACCACCGGCCTGTGCTATAGGGGAGCAAAGCGCTGGCATCCCGGACACGTCCTGAACAAACAAATGCATACAGTTTATTTTCCCTAAATTATTAACTGCTAGAATGATTACATTTGAATGAGTAACAAACTCTATGAACAATGAGTCTGAAATATTAATACAGGTGCAGGGACCACTGAAACAATAGTGGAGTAGTGGTCCAAAGTTACCTATCAAGCTGCAACTCTAAAATACATTCCCCCGATGCCAAACCCAGGGTACAATGAATCATACATGGTGGACTTGCCCCAAAGTCGCACACTTATGGTCTAAGATAACAAATATCTTAAACAAAACTCTCTCGATCTAACTGCAACTAATCCACTAATTTTCCTACCGGGGTAGAAACCCGAAGATATTCCTTATGCCCATCATAAACGTATCCAATTCGCAGCTAATACTACTAAGACCTACATTGCATCTCAATGGCGCCAACAACAACTAACGTACAGATGTGTACTAGATAAAATGCATGAAACTATGCTCAATGAAAAAAATTAAAGCAAATTTGGCAGAGTCCACCATTTTGACAAGGTTTGGCAACCCTGGCTAAATAACGTCACCTCTCCCGATATCAGACAAGCACTTGCACAATTCTAAATATGATCATGGCCAACGCCCTTTTCTCTTTGATGTACAAATTTGATCCATACTGTGTACCCATTATGCTTCTCTCAATTCCATACCCTAAGCAATATCTAAGCTACTTGGCGAATAGCAAGCGTCAGTTGGCATGTTACCTGCATTATGTTTCATGTTTTACGTTATATATTATATATTTTATGTTATCCTTTCTTCTTTACTTCAATTGTACAACTTGTATAATTCAACAGTGTAATTTCTCTAACTACCGTTACAATTACCTCATCTATCGTGAATTGTAAATTTCACACCCATTGTACCTACTGCAATTTGCACTATTTCCCTTTATATGTCTGAAAGAAAAAGTAATTTTGAAACCAAAATACATTCCCCCCAATGTGTTCTCCCTCCCTACTGGTCTTCAAACATCAAGCCTAGCCCATCAAAACGGCTCATGGTCTCTGATTTAGTAAGTATTGCAATTAAAGACAGAACCCACTTAGAGGTCCACAGTGGTTTAAAGTGCGCCTGCAGTGTGTCACTGCCTTTTTCTACGGTAGTAGGGCTGTATATTATATCATCTTACTACTTTCAGTAGTGTTGGCAGGTGTGGTATCAGAATGCCCTGGCATTAGCAGCACCTCTGTTCTCCCTGCACACTGATCCATTCTCCATGCGCACAGCCTCATCATTACACATAATATTATATTAGATCAGTGTGCAGTGAGAATGGAGCACTCGGTATGGAGAACAGAACCCTCATACAGAGAATTGGTGTAGGCCATTTGGAGCTTCCGGTGAGTGGGCAGCTCAAACTGATCGCCCAACTGCGCAGATCTGCCGGCATCAGCTGCTAATCAGCTGTTTAATGGCCTGTAGTATTATTATTTATTTTATTTATAAAGCGTCAGCATATTATGCAGTGCTGGACAATAAATATATACAATGATACAAAAATGACAGACATAACAAGGTTATACAACATAGAACAAAGCTATACAAGGTAAACGGTACAAGATACATAATTATGTGATTATGCGCTGGTTAGGTAGGCCCAGTAATACAAGTATGAGGCTGTCATAGGAAAGGAGCACACAATCATGTAGACTACACTAGGGAAGGTAGGACCCTGCCAGAGGTTTACAATCTAGGGGGGGGGGGGGGGGGTTGGAAACACTAGGTAGGCTGTGGAATAAATATTCAGTAGAGAGTTACTGTGTGGTAGGGGGTGGGTAGGCCATCTTAAAGTGGTGGGTTTTGAGGGCTTGCTTGAATGTGTTGAAGGAGGGAGCAAGTGTGATGGGCGGTGGAAGGGAGTTCCAGAGGGTGAGGGCAGCTCTTGAAAAATCCTGTAGGCCCGCAAGGTAGTGGGAAATGCGAGGGGCAGTTAGGTGAAGGTCGTTGGGAGGACTGGAGGGGACGATCTGGTGTATACCGGTGAACAAGCTTTGAGATGTAGGTAGGGTAGGTTTTGTGCACAGATGTATACGCCAGGCATAGAATGTTGAAACTTATCCTTTCCCATTACGCATGTGCATTGGTGACGGCGCCTAGCATGATGACGTGAGATGGCTACGTCATCACATTAAGAAGACATTCCTAATCTAGGGCATTCTGATACCACACCAGCTTCTTACCTAAACGGCACTCTACTGATACTTTGGCTACACTTCTTGGTACAGAAGTAAAGCCGCCTCCCCTCTGCTGTTTTTCAGATTGTTTATTCTTGTAGCTTGTACACAAACTCTCAAGTATTAACCCCAGATCAGCAGTCTGGAGAGCTAAGTGCTTCTGCTCAACCTGCAAAACTCAGTGACTGGTAAGACTGCAGGCGGAAATAAAAGAAAAACTATTAACCATTTCAGGCACTTTTTTTTCTAAAAACAAGTTTGATCTTAGAATGGGAAGGCTAATCTATTGGAGCAGAGGGAAACAAATTATTGATGTATGGGCACCTTTAGAGACTAGGAGTTTGTCAATAGACCTTATTAAAAAGCGGATACATAGATTTACAAAAAAGTGATCCTTACAGAAAGCCTGAAGACGTAATCTGAATAATCTCAATAAGGGCCCTTTTCCACCAGCGCAAACTGCGCTGGCTGAATCGCAAAAACGCAAACCGCTAGCGATTTTACAATCGCTACGGTTTGCTTTTTAACATAGGAATCGCGGTAGGTCATTTCCACTACCGCGATTCGTTTTTTACCCGAACGCGCGGCGGAGCGATATAATGCAGTGCATAGCAAAATCGCGGCCGCAAAACGTCGGGGAATCGCCGGTTTTGCGATTCAGCAATCGCTAGCGTTCAGCGTGAACGCTAGCGACTGCAGGTGGAAAAGGGCCCTAAGACCGGTGGAGGTGCCCTGGTATATACTATATATAATTGCTATAACTTAATTAGGAGGTAATATGCCTTACCTCTTCGGAAGAACAAACAAAATATATTGGAAAAAGTGTATATGCTTTCAAGCACACAAAGACAACTTGTTTTGTGGGTACTGGTCCGCTTCTTCAGGGCAATAAAAGACCTTATACTCGATGTAAAACGAACGTGAGCGCCTCGTTACTCTGACGGTGGTTGCAAGCTGTTGTAACCTACCTTTCTAAGTACAGCAAAATACTCACAGAGCTTCAAGCAAAGTCCTGCATCTCCTCCTGGGCGCCTAGCGGCTTTCAGTGCCTGTGCATGCAAGTCGGCGAGTCCCATGATCCGATGCCGGTCAGCTGACACTCCGGCTTCCGTACACAGAAACCCGCTAGGAGCCTGCGAGTTGATGTAGGACATTGCTGGAGGCTCTGAGTATTCTGCTTGCACCTGGGGGGAGATTAGTGCTATTTTTGGCCGGTTGCTAAAGCAACCGGCAAGCACATGCATCCAGGATCAGATGATCCCCACCGGATACTGGGGACTATGCTGTATATTCCTTATATCCGGGACTGTGCTGTCTATGCCTTATATCCTTTCCAACAGAGCAACTTACACCTGCGATATCGCACCATTGGGCTCCTGGTTCTCGACTTTCAGATTTATCGGAGGTTACGGTTAACAATCAAGAGTCATCACCTTCTACTGTAATCTGAACAAGTGCTCTCTAACAAAAGAAAAATATATATATACACAGCACCTAATTTGTGCTTACAGTTCTGCTTTTGTAGGACACTTATCCGACGTGCTAACGCGAACATTAAAAGCAACTTCATCCAGCTCTGTGTGCTTTGCAATAATCCCATAATGCAGCCATTACTCATCAATTCTTTGATTGCGGCTTGCGGCTTGGCATACAAATTCAGCAGCCAGCATATCCTGATAGATAATTTTCCCCAAAAGACTAGTTTTGGGAAAATTAATATTGCCTGCTTGCACAGCGAGAACATCAAAATGCTTTCCAATTTTTTTTCCTCTCCTTCTCTTCTTCCTCAAAGCCTTCGCAGTATGAAACAAGGTTATTTCAATGACCATTGATTTCAGACATTACATCGCATCTTACCCAGTATGCTAAAATTAAAATGTTATGGTCATAATAGTGCAGTTCAAACAATGAGTTTCCAAATCTGTGTTGATTGTCATTCGTTTTCTAACATTTATCAAGGACACACCTGGAAAATGCACTCATTATGCGGCTATAAGCCTAAATGACAGTGAAAAGTGAAATGAAATCATTTTTGCTCGTTATGGTGTATTCTTCAGTCACCTGGGAGATCATAATGAACACAATGGGGGTCAGCAAGCAGCACAAGTTAACCAATACAACATCATTTCAAGGGAATCTTTAGTCATGTGAAATGTGGCTCTTTTTAAATAGCGAAATGGGCCCCGCATTTCCGGAATGCGAAAAATATGCTCTTGAGTGAAGGTGAAGGTTTTATTATTCGATGGCCACTGATATAAAATGATCTTTTGTGTGTTTTTTTTTATGCTTTTTTTTTTTTTACATAGCTAAATGTAGATTTAGAGTATCCTTCATGTAAACAGGAAATAATCCAAAGGATCTGCACACTCCTGCAGAAATCTATGTTTATTCACATAATGCACCAGATATCCATTCAAATTACCAACGTCCGTTTCAGGGCCACGGCGGGTCCCCTTCGTCAAGGCATATAACAGAATGGTAAATGGTTAATTCCTTGACAAACCCACTGTGGCCGTGAAACAATCGTTGGTGATTTGAATAGAAATCTGGTGCATTATGGGAATAAACAACACTGATTTCTACAGGAGTGTGCTGATCCTTTGGATTTGATCCAGCACCTCAAAACATTGAATGGTGTCAGCGTCTTTGATGTTCACATAAAGAGGGGCTACTGAAGTAATACAAATCATTTGCAGCTGTATTTGTGCTGTGAAAACAGTACTTCCTAGAAGTAGCAGACTATAAAATCAAAGAGAGAGAATCAAGCCCGTCTAAGTGAAGGACTTGGCATTTGTTGGTAGGTTCAGAAACAAATATTTACCTAAGGAGAGGGAAGCCTCTGAATCCTCATGAGGCTTCCCTCAGTGTCCACTGGTCCTCTGCCACTCACGGCGACTCTCCAGCTGATCGGGGTCACGCTCCTATTCTGGCATTAGCACTGCTGTGCTGCAGCCACGGCTGCACAGTAGCATGGTGCAGCTTGTGCACGAGCGGCACAGTATGGGCGCGCTCATACCTGAAGAGCGTGGCCCAATCAGATCGCCGACAATCACTTGTCTGTAATGTTTGGAGAGTCCGTGTTTTGCAACGAGGGACTGGAGGACGCCAATGAGAGTCTCATTAGGATCCAGAGGCTTCTCTCTATCTATTTAAATTTTGCACCAGAGCTTTGGGCGTTTCTGTGCACTGTGATTTTAGATGAAGGTCCTCATTAAAGAGGTTTGGCACTGGTAAGATCCTAAATACTGAAGCTATGCATACACGGTAGACATCTGTCACCTAAAAAAAAAATACTTGCTCAACCAAAATCATAATCTCTTGTGCGCCCTGGCTTTATAAATCCACTGACTTGGACTTCTATCCTTGTTTTCTATCTTTCTTTGTGGTTTTTCCATCCAGCCCTACTATATGCATAAGCAACTGTTCTAGATCTAAAAGGTGTGAGCTTTAAGTCAATTATATGTCTGATGATGGGGATCCTCCTTCTAGAAGATTTCGTTCATTCCCTTAGTCCCCAAGTTAAGTTGATTCCTCCCTGCTGTGGATAGTCGTTGTCATTGGCCTCAATTCTGGTAGCTATGTGAGGTAAATATTTTTTTGTAGGTAAAGTACCTCATGAGGTATTTTCCTCTTTTTTTTTTTTTTTAGCAATTCTGAAAGATTTTTCTCCATTTCAGAACATGAGGTAAAGCATGAAGTAAAATGAGGTATTTCAGCAGTAAGCATGAAGTAAATAAATAACAGTAGTCTTTAATTGCCTTCCACAAGTTAGAATAGTCTTTGGAACATTTTTTTTTTATTTTTTGAGGGGGAAACGTGTATTTGATTCTGTAGCAACCTATGAAAAGTATATATATAGGCATGCTTTATAAAAAAAAATCCAGTAAATATTGGAGTTTTATTTCTACTGTTATTTTCTATTACACAGCCTGAATAGGGACAACCATAAAACAGCAATAGGAACTCCACTAAAAGCTGTAAAATGCATACAAATTGACTTTACCTCCAGGTAGAGGCAGGTCTTAAACTGATCATTAAATTATGTGCTAACATGCCCCCTAATTTCCATGAGAATAGCTATATTCGATAAAATTAATGCAACTTACCTCAAGGATTACCTCATAATTTACCTCATGAGGTAAAACATGACTAAAATCTACCAGAATTGCTAAATGTCATTACCTCATGAGGTAAAACATGACTAAAATCTACCAGAATTGCTAAATTTCATTACCTCGTGAGGTTAATTACCTCACATGAGGTCATTTGTTTGATAACCCTACAAGAATTGAGGCCATTAAGTTTCCTTTTCTCTTTTTGGATTTTAGACCAACTACCATATTTTCACCATTTGTTGCCCACTCCAATAACAGGTCATCTAATGCTCATGTATATAGGTTGGAAGGAGGTTCGCTACTGGGCCTCTTCTCTTTGCACTGGGAAGCGGTCTTTGTACTCTCTGGTAAATGCGTTTGTTTCTTGAACTACCTATAGGAATGATGGATTTTAATTGTTGCACCTTTACTTTATGTTCTCTTTTTTTGTATTGATTTGAAAAGTTTCAAACAAAGGCTTATTGAGAAAAAAATAACAGGTGACTTGAAAAAGCCTCAGCCAACTGATGTTGAAGCAGAGCACATCCTGTCTGTCCTCCCTTCTTTCCTCACCATAGGACAGAACAAGCTACCAAACAAGGAACCCAGGAGCATATTTGTACAACAATTGTTAGCAAATCATCACCCTGAAACAAAAGACCGTTTCTCAAGTCAAGTAACTTGCATGTAGTTCTAAAATTTAATGGTTTCAAAAACATTATTTCAGTCAGGAAATTTGCATTCCTCCCTCTGAAGTGTGATGACTATGAATGATTATGCTGTTAAGATGAGTTATCATTTGCCGTAGGTCATCACTAATAACAGGGATTCATACCACTGTCGACACATGACAGTAGCTAGTAAGGAATACAACACAAGTCATTACTGTTACAATTACAATTACTAGTGCTTCTAGAGATGAAACAGAAGCCGGGAGGTATGGGTCACAAGCAGTAAAGTCGCCTATGTATTAAGAGGCACTAAAAATGCTTCTTTCACTCCCTATGTTCTTCCTCGAAGATCAAGCGGAAGGACATAGTCCGGAACGCGCGAGCAGCGCGGACGTGATACAGGGCTTAGCGTGCGGGTGGTGCTTACATCCCTGGGTAAGATTTATTTCACAACTATTTTGAATCTTAGTTGCATCTGCAAGTGGTTACACACCATCCGGTGGCAGCAGTACAATTGATCATATAGAGGTTATTATTGTGGATTTCCTATTCAAAACAGTGCTGACTCTTGCCTGGTTGCAGCCACTATTATTGTTACCCGAGTATGTGATCTATTGTGATTATTAGCACGCATTTTCAATATTTTCGCAAGCCTTGCATTTGTATTCACTGTCGTGGGTTTTTAATTGGTTTTATGAATTTGATTCCTAATAAAGATTTGTGCTACTCACTGTGGATGGATATCTAGCTTATTTGATTACATTGCCATAGTGGTCCTTCAAGGGGCCAGAGACTGCTGGTACCGAAGTGGTTAAAGAGACACTGAGGTGAAAAAGAAAATTATATTATGATTTGTATGTGTAGTACAGCTAAGAAATAAAACATTAGGAGTAGAAACATAAAAGTCTAATATTGTTTCCAGTGCAGGAAGAGTTAAGAAACTCCAGTTATCTATGCAAAAAAGCCATTGAGCGCCACGACTTTCAAAGTCGCAGAGAGCTCTGTCTTCTGAAGCTCATTATCTCAAGTGTCTGGCACTGTACTGTTTTTTTTTTCCTGCAGAGAACAGTTCAAAAGTTCACTAGCCAGCCCAGTAAAAACATTTAGAATGCAGAGTAGTGTGCAAACTGCAAATATTAGAGAATGATGCTGTGTTATAAAAAAAACTATATAAAATAAAGTCTAATTGTTTCCAGTACAGGAAGAGTTCAAAGTCACAGAGAGGGCTGTCTTCTGAAGTTTGTTATCTCAGCTGTCAGTGAAGAATTTTCTTTTTCTCTGCCAGAGGACAAGTCAATAGTTCACTGGCCTGCTCTGAGAAAATCATTTAGAATGCTGAGTAGTGTGTAAACTGCAAATATTAAAGAATGATGCAATGCTATAAAACACACTATATAACTGAAAATAAAAATGGGAATATTTTCTTTGCTACTAATGTTCTAGGATTTATCCGTACTACACAACCAATTCATTACATCATATATTTATTTTGCTTCAGTATCTCTTTAAAGACTGTTGATAATGTACTGGCTCTGCCTCTGACACAGGAGATGGCTCTTATGGCTCTTCCTGTTCAGAAAGCCAGCCCAGCACCTATTCAGTAAGGAGATCTTGGACAAGACCCCATAATGCTACTGCCTATAGAGTACGCCCTAGTGGCTGCTGCTCTGGCGCTTTGAGCTCGCCAGGAAAAAAGCGCAATATAAATGTCTGTGTCTTGTCTAAAAAAAGCCTTTTGCTTTAGCATTAATACTTATTGCCCAAATGCAAAAGTTATTTTATCCTAAGTATGCAGTTGCTGAAAATAAATGTAGATTGATCTGTAACACAAAGCATTCTCATTTCTTTGCTTTACCCTACCAAGCAGAGAGTTTGTCGCAGTATCTCGACTTCAGCTAGCTTCCCATTGCAGGACGTTATAGGATGGTGTCCCGATTTAATTAAAATTCAATTAGCAATATAATGCGCCAGCTATACAGAGCCTAATACATCAAGGTCTTGAATGTTGCGTTCAGCCTACGTACTCAATTTAATTACATGTCAGACAATGTAAAAATGTCAAGTTTCAAAGGAGGAATTGAAATCTATCCTCTCGTTATGTGATGCCATTACATATTTTCTTTCATAGCAGAATGCAGCCATTAAAATTGCATTACGCTGTCATGTTTTCAAAGTTGGCTTCTGTACAGCATTACTTTAGCACACAGGCACCGTCTCCATTTAGCCTCATTTCAATGATCTGCCTTTTTGTTTGTTTTAAAGCTTTACAAAGGACAAGGTCAACCTACCTCAGCTATTGTAATGCATTCTGGGTAGAGTGAATGAGTCATGTGATTTGCCAGCATGAGGTAGACGAGTGAGTCTTCATCCACATGTAAACCGAAATATTCATTATAATCGCCAGAGAATCCACTTCCTATGAAGAAAATATTATTGAGATTATTTACATACATTATATGTAAGTGCCCAGTAATATAATATATACTATAAAAAAAAGCTTATTTTCTAAAGCTTATTTCATTTAGCTTATTTTCTAAAGCTTATAAAATAAAAACGTTCTGCTGAACCGCTTTACTTGTATACGTATGCAGGGTCTTGAAAAAGCGGGGTGATGCCCGCAGAACCGGTGGACATATCCACCTCAATATTGCTGACAACCTCTTCAGCCTGGTCCCAATTCATATTCCTGGGTGATGTATAACCTTCTATCACACATGAGGTTTGAATCACTAAAGCTGGCCACTAACGGTCCAACTTCTTATGAAAAAAATCGTTCGAGCGATTAGAAATTCTGATCGGATTGGTTGTAAATAATCTCCATTGGTGGGCACAATCGATTATGAACGAGTGAAAAAAATGTCGCCCGAATGAATTTCCGTCTAACGAAAATTTGGATTTTCTTGGTGGTCGTGATAGATCGGAAGCAATGATTGGTTAGTTGATGGTGTAGTGAACGATTTTTCGTCCAATCAGAATTTCTGATCGCTCTAACGATTTTTCGCTAGAAATTGGACCGTTAGTGGCCAGCTTAAGACAAATAGCATGCCTTATCAGAGTTAAAACACCTTATCAGAGAGAACGCCCCTTATCAGAGTTAACCCACCTTATCAGAGTGAACACACCTTATCAGAATAAACACTCCTTATCAGAATAAACACTCCTTATCAGAGTTAATGTGCCTTATCAGAGTAGCATAGTGAGAGCTACGAACTTGTGCCTCCTAATTGGCAATGACGAGAGCTCCACTCGTCCTGCCCTGAGCCCCTGCGGGTCCAATCACTTTAAAGGACATCATCCCCGCACTTTGATTGGCCCAATAGGCTGCCTGTCACTTGACAGAAAACTTGCCGATGTGTATTGCCTGGTATAAGCAACAGCAGCTCCAGAAAATACACATTGCTCTCTGCGAGTGTTTGTGTTGGAGGAGCCAGACTCCAATTTCCTTTGCAGGAACTTTTGCACAGCAGCGGATAGATTTTTGCCTCCGAGCAAACATTGCCTTGATATAGGGGGTCCTACGTGGCTCCGAAATATTTTTTTACATGGAAACAATAAAGATTAATTTTAGATGTGCAAGCTCTTTTCCTTGTTGAGTTGAGGGGAGAGATTGGGGGGCTGCAGCCTGCTCAGAGGCCCCCCGGGTTGCTGAATTTGTTGGGGATAGGGGGGACCTCGGTTAGCTTTTGCCCCGGGACCCCATTGGAGCTTGAACTGGCCCTGCATTAATCCAAATACAGCAATATAGGGGTTTGGTTTGGATGGCCAAAAATGACATAAAGGTATAATTTAGGGGTCAGTGTCATGGTTCCCCAGTGACTAAGTTAACAGAAAGTGCGGTGTGAAACTGGATGCAGAAGCTGAAGCACACAAAAGAAGGTGCGTATTGGATAGGATTTAAACACCAAGACTAGGATGGAAAGTGTTAAAAGTGGTAAAGCACCACATAGGGATTAACATTAGGGAGAAGGCTAGGTGTCAGGAAGGAGTTAATATTAGGAGAGGAGGATAGGTCTCCAGGAGGGGTTAACATTAGGAAAATCAGGGTGAATCCTCAGTAAGGAGATTTAGGGTTAGGACAATCAGTCAGGGTTATGTGACTGAGGAGAAATGCTGAGAAAAAGAAAAAAATAACACTAACAAAATCAAAATAGTATTTAGAGAGTTAGTCGGGGTGCACAATTGTCCTGCATAGAAAAGCATATTTATTTTTCACTTGTGTTTTTACACTTTTTTTTGTTGTGTGTGTGTTTTTGCAATTATGCATTTGTGATTGTATGCGGTTTTATAGTTTTTTTTATTCCTGCATGGCCTGTGACTATACGAATGTTGCAAGCCATCCATTTTTTAAACCGCACACTAAACATGATAGCAATAACGCACACAGAGTATAGTGACTCATAGGATAACACTGAGGGCCACATGCAATTCACTTTTTCACCTGTGTTTTCTCCTAGGTGATATTTCTGCAACTTGTAAATAAAAAGCCTTTTACACTCCCAGCAAGCAAACAAATACTCCAAATTAATTTGAAAGTACCTTTCCACCTACAGGGGTTGGACAAAATAATGAAAACACCTAACATTTTGGCATCATAATCTTTGAACATGTTTTAAGCAATCAAAACTTGACATATGTTAAATGTGTTTTGTTTATTATTTTTGTTATTTAATATGTTTAAAATAATTGTTTTTACAGACATTTAAACAAAAGTTGGTTATAATTTATAAAAATGGCAGATCTTTCAGACTTTCAAAAAAGCCAAATTGTTGGTGCTCGTTTGGCAGGCGCTACTGTAACAGAAACTGCCGGAATGCTTGGCATTTCAAGAGGTACTGTCTCAAAAGTAATGACTGCCTTTGAAAGAGAAGGAAAAACGTCCTCAGCAAAGCACAGTTGTGGCCGAAAGTTGTATGAGAGAGACCGTCGAATTGTTAGAAAAGCTCGCAAGACCACGGCTCCTAAAATACCCGCAGAGCTGAATGAACACCTACAGAACCCAGTTTCCACAAAAAACGTTCGTCGGGAGCTGCACAAATCTGGATTCCACGGAAGAACTGCAATTCGAAAACCTCTGCTCTCAAAGACAAATGTTTCAAAGCATTTAGAGTGGTGTAGAAGAAACCACCAGAATTGGTCCCTCGAGCAGTGGAAAAATGTGATTTTTTTCTGGCGAATCACTATTTACCTTATTTCCGACCTCCGGCCCAGTGTACGTTTGGAGACAGCCGAAAGAAGCATTTCACCCAGACTGCCTTCTCCCAACCGTAAAACATGGCGGGGGTTCTGTGATGATCTGGGAATCAACAGCCGAGACTATTTAGGAATTTTGGGGGACCTAGTTCATCCCACGGTTCAAGAACTGTTTCAGGAGAGGAATGCCATCTTTCAAGATGATAATGCCCCAATCCATACAGCTAGAATTGTTAAGGGCTCTTTCACATTAGGGCAGACTTTGTGCGTTAACGCAAACGGCAGCCGTTTGCGTTAACCAAGGTAAGATAAAAGTCCATAGACTCATTTTACTTTTCACACTCGACGTTGCGTTTCGATGCGTTGCGGTTCCGACGCACCTGGGCGGAGTTTTTCCTCCAACGCACCCGCGAGCCGACGTTTTCCGTCGGGTTTAATTACCAGCTACTGCCGCTGATTGCGTCGCACCGCAGATACCCGACGACACGCCGCAGGCAGACAACGCGTGCAGGAGAACGGCTCCTGTTCGCGTTGTCTGATGTGAAAGAGCCCTAAAGAATGGCACGAGGAACATTCTAATGAAGTTGAGCATCTCATCTGGCCACCTCAATCCCCAGACCTCAACATTATTGAGCATTTATGGTCGTTATTAGAGATTCAAGTAAGAAGTCGATTTCCGCCACCATCATCTCTAAAAGAACTGGAGGGTGTTGTAACTGAAGAATGGGCTACAATTCCATTGGAAACCATTCACAATTTGTATGAATCAATAACTCGGAGAATTGAGGCTGTAATTGCCGCAAAAGGTGGACCTACACCATATTAAAATATATTTTGTTGATTTTCAAGGTGTTTCCATTATTTTGTCCAACCCCTGTACTTTTTGGTACGCTTTCCATTGCAAAATTATCTCCTAGGAGTAAACTCAGGAGAAAAAGTGAATTGCATATGGGCGTAAGTGTAGGAAAAACTTCAGGATTTTGATAAGTGTGAACCCTGCCTTCATTTCTGCCTTGCCAATACATGTATTCGTAATAAGGGTGCAAATTCACAGTGAAGCATCCATTTGTACCCATTTAGGAGCCCATGTTCAACAACCTATTGGGCAACTGATAACCACCAATATTTTCAAAAGGAACTCACCTCTTCATCCATGTAAAATATCTAACCTAGGATATTTTAATAAGCTACTAACACAGCTTTTTTCATCCTCTTCTACACGGACAGGACAGCTTACTTTGGCAGTGCCCACTCATGTGCGTGTGTGTACGTATGTACGTGTACACAAGGGTAATCTGGGTGTACTGTATGTGGTTGTACACAAGGGTCGTCCGGAAAGTAACACCCATTTGCCTTCATCTGCCACACAAGGCAGCCCATGGGATGCAATTTTTAAGAGTAGGAGGAAAGCTACAATAGTTTATATAATTTTATTTTCACCTCGGCTTCACTTAAAGTGATGAGTGGCTATTTCTAAATAGTGAGGTTGGGCTAGTTATCAATTTTTATCAAGCAAAAATGGAGTAGGGTAAACTACTGCATCGTCTATAAGGACTGGAACCCACTAGAGCGATTTTTTGAGCGTTTAGGGAGGTTTCCTAAACGCTCAGCTAATGATAATGGATGGGATGGGCCAAATTCCACTGTAGCGATGTCGATTACCAAAATCGCAAACGCAAGACATGCAGCATTTTTGAGTGTTAACATTTAGCGTTTCTGCAATGTAAAGTATATAAACGCTGGCGTAACCGCTCATCAAAACCTACACAGAGCAATTTGATAGCGTTTTTAAATTACTGCACACTGTAAATAAAAAAAAAAAATTAATTGAAAGGGCCAATCAGAATTAAAATCGGTAATCGCAAATCGCTAGTAAAAAGCTTACACTGTTTAAAAATCGCTACCAAAATCAGCAGAAAACGCTCATGAAATCCATTACAAAATGCTCATTAAAAATGCTAGCGATTGCGATTTGTAGTGGGTTCCAGGCCTAAAGCATGATAGATATGGTAATTAAATATTGTGGGAACTGATCTGTTGAGACAGGTATGCTCGTAAAATCACAGAAGTTAAGAATGATATACATACCAATTCCATGGTGATGGTACAGCATAGACGTAACGCCATCGAATCTGAAGCCATCAAAACCATATTCTTCAATCCACCAACGCAGATTAGACAGAAGGAACCTTAGAACTTCCCAGCTGGTATAACACAAGATACAAAGAGGACATTTTTCATTTTATGTTTAACACCTAACAGGATCAAAGAAAGAGCAATGTGAGGCAGACCAAAGGATAAGAGTGCTCACAATATAAATATGCAAGAATAGCATCCCCCTGATCAATAACACAATCATAATCCCTTTACTGATTTTTTTACCCTAACGATCTGAGAACCTTCTGGGTTCCTAATGCTTACAAACACGCTCCCAATAAAAGCAGCCTACACAGATCAGTCAAAACATTAAAGTGGAATAAAACTCCATATTAACTGAAAAAAAAATTAAGAAAATAAAAACATAAAATAAGAAATTACTTACTTAGCTTACATATTCTGTTTTTAGTGTTCACTGTCAGGTTTACGAGAAATTACACCACTTCTGCCCTTTTGTTTTTCAATACAGCTCAGTGTTAATTTTCCATCCATACGGCTACCACTTACTGTCCCTGCCACACCAAGCATCACCTAGTCAACAGGCTTATATCACTGTGTAAAAGCTTATTTTTTGTAACTTATCTTTTACTTATTGTTTTAGGAAGATATTACCTTTTGAAAATTGATATCAAGTTCAAACGTAAACATGCAACCCTGATTAAAAATTAGTCTGAAGCTACATACAACACACTGGAATGAACTCGCATGGCGGGCGATAAAGACTGATTGGAGGTGCAGTAAATGAAGAGTTAGCAATGTTTCCCAAGACCCTTCTACTTAAAATGGGCATAGATGCTCTGCCTACGCAGCATAGATAAAAAAAAGTAGCACATATTATCCACTACTAATTCTCTTCTAGTAGACAGCTGCAGTACCCACATAACCTTTCAGAGTCCCAACTAAATCTAATTACATATAATCTAACTATGGAAAACTTGATCTCAACCGAAAATGTTATTAACAACTAACACTACTATAAGCCTGTGTTTAGGCTACATTTGGTTACTATAGTGATTCACTGTAGAATAACATTGTCTTACAAATGTAGTTTTGTAGCGAAACACTTAAGTGATGTGGTTAAAAAACACATTGGTGCGTAATGACTAGTTATTGAGTTTAATGTGTTTTTCTCAAGCCACAAAATAGCTAGTCCCTGAAGAGCGCCATTACGGATTTCTGACAGTAAATTTGTGCCCTTGTTAGACTACCCTGAAAAGCAGACATCACTTTATATTAGTTTTGTTCGCCTTTGCATTTATTAAACCTGCCAATAAAAAGTTGAAGTTTACACAAAAATGTGGGTAGTTTCCTGACCATTGTGCTAATACCATGAGTCTAATGTTTCTGTCACTGGCCCATAACAAGTATGCAGAGGAGGTGTTCTGACCCAAGACTAACTTAAAGAGGAGCTTCAGCCTAAACAAACATACTGTCATTAAGTTACAATCGTTATGTTAATTAAAATAGATAGGTAATATAATCTCTTACCCACCCTGTTTTAAAAGAACAGGCAAATGTTTGATTTCATGAGGGCAGCCATCTTTTTGGTTGAAAGGAGGTGACAGGGAGCATGAGACACAGTTCCAACTTTCCTGTGTGCTGATCACCCCTCCCAGTTGCTAGGCAACGTGAACAACATAGGAAATCCCATCATGCTTTGCACAGCATCAGGGGAAAAAAAGCCTGGGCAGTTTTCTTTGATGGGTGCAGCTTAGCTAAAAATGTAGCTAAAAATGATGCTTTGGTAAGAAAAACAAAGTTCTGATGCTGTAGAAACACCAAGCCTTTTCAGTTCTGCCGAGTAGATTTTTAGTTCGGAGGTTCACTTTAAGTGCCTGTATGTCCCACATACGTGGTATAAAAGTCTGACATTAACAGATCAGTATGATAGCCAGGTAATCAGTTTTTTTTTTCACAAGGGAATGTATTTGAAAACTTCCATACTCCTCTCACCTTACCCCATGTGTGCACGCCACTGAAGAGTAAATGAACAAAAATCTACATACACTTGTAATAATAAACTTTACTGATGTCAAAATATAAAAAAAAATGATTAGTATTAACTTAGCCATAGTTGAAAGGGAACCTTAACTGAGAGGGATATGGATGTTTCCTTTTAAACAATACCAGTTGCCTGACAGTCCTGCTGATCTCTTTGGCTGCAATAGTTGCTGAATCGCACACCTGAAACAAGCATGCAGCTAATCCAGTCTGACTTCAGTCAGAGCACCTGATCTGTATGCTTGTTTAGGGGCTGTGGGTAAAAGTATTAGAGAAACAGGATCAGCAGGAGAGTCAGGCAACTGGTACTATTTTAAAAGGAAAAATCCATATCCTTCTTAGTTTAGGTTTCCTTGAAGTTTGTGTCTGCTTATTCATCCTTTTTGCACACTCACCAATGACACCCTTCCCATGGACTAGCTTGGGCTTGAATGCCTGTAGAATCACATGATCATGCATCATACTCTGTTTGCATGTGTAACCTTGTGATATGTTGTATGTTAGATAACCTCGTGTTACTTGTCTGACACCCCTAGTAAACCTATTTATTGTCCTCACTGGCTCACTGTGATCACATTGCTTGATTGACTCACAGTGATTACAGGGTCAGGAGCCAATGAAATCGGCTCATAACTGTCTCACAGAGCTCTACTGTCATAGCAACGGCTGAGCGAGGGGCCTGCAGCAACGGGAGAGAGGCGTGATCAATAGTGGCGGCATGGAAGCAAATCTACACCTTGACAGGCATAACCGCTCCAAAAAAGGGCGTAGATTGCCATTAGCGCGGTCCAGAAGCGATTAAAAGCAAGGCTGTTTTGATTTTTTTTAATTATTTTGCAGCCTGAAAGAGTTAATTTTCAGGCATGGAAGTGACAGCATCTGTCTTTGTCAGTACTTAGTCAGGAATATAGTAAACATGACTTATAAGCAAGTTAAAAAGTTTTCACGGCAGAATAAAACATCTGAGAGCAGGGAAGAGATAGAAAAATGTCACTTAATAGGCTGCCATTGGACAAAGACAATAAAACATTCAATCTACTTTGTAAACGTTTAAACATAAAATGAAACCATAAGATATAGAAAAAAAAAAAAGGTCCGTTTTAGGAGTAGGAGGATAAATACAATTGTTTATTTCATCCATTTATTTTTACCGTGGGTTCACTGTAAGCTTCATACACATATTAGATTAAACTGAGCCGAGGCGGCCACTTAACGAGACACATCTGCTGACAATCTTTTGTGCACAGCAGCTTTGCTCCTCCCCAATGTGTCATGCTGAACAATTTTGTCTGATTACTACCTGACTGCATTCTTCTCCCCTTCCTTACCCCTATCGCTCCATTGCGTGCTGCCCCACCCATAGTACCATGTAATGAAGTAAAGGAGAGGGAGATCGGCACTGCTATTGTGACTTTTAATCCAGAGTGTTGTAAACAGATGATTGCACATGCAGTGAACATGCATAACATATTGGATACATCATTCCAGTATTGCAAATAAAAGTAGTGAAAACATACCAGGTATCAGGGAGTAGTGCGGTGGATGCTGGGCACAGATGCCTTACGGCCATAGAAGCACGCCAAACTGTGCTTCTATGGAGGCAGCCTCCGTAGAAGGCAGCTTTGACCTATTGCCTGAGGTGTCGGTTCCCAATCCCTATCAGGTGACGGTGAGTGCAAGTGTGTACACTTTACATGGTTAAAAAGAGGGAAGGTTGCATTGTGGTACTGAGGAAATGAAATAAAATACAACTACAGTATATTCCAGACAACTACTGTATGCATAGGTGCTATGCCTAAACACCTGACTGCATAGAGGCAACTGGGCGTGTCCAAGAATAACCCAATAAGAGTATGCATGCAGGGAATCTTGGTTACACCTTTCACCAGTGTGTACTGCAAACAAGCATACATTTCAAAGGAACTGTTCTGAACATAATGTAATCAATAACATGACTTATTTTTTATGTTACTTTATAAATGACTCATTTTTTATTTGCCCATTGTAAAAATCTTTCCTAACCATGATTTACATTGAAATGGGTGGTGACTATTGATGATCATATCTAGGAGAACTCATGGAAAAGCATGCAATAAGTGTGGTCAGGTGATAGATATGCAAGTCTCTGATTTGCTAGTCATGATCATGTGCTAAAGCAGGATTGATCCTGGCAAACCAGAGCTTTGCAAATCTATCAGATGATCAAACAAATCACATGCTTCTCTATGAGTTCTCCTAGCTATGACCATTACTAGTGGTGACATCTTTTAGTGCAGCTCTGCATAATGTTTGTATATTCAGTGTTCCATAGCCAGTAGAAAAAACACCTTGTCCCCCAGAATGCTCTAGAAGGAGAATTCAGCAAAGTGTTTGATGTTGAAACCCAAAAAATTAAAGGCGTCAGACCTATGGAAGCTGCCATATTTATTTCCCTTTAAACAATACCAGTTGCCTGGCAGTGCTGCTGATCTTTCTGGTCAGTAGGTTCTAAATCCCACACCCGAAACAAGCATGCAGGTAATCTTGTCAGATTTGTCATAGAAGTTAGATCTGCATGCTTGTTCAGGGTCTATGGCTTAAAGTATTAGGGCAGAGGCTCATCATATGTAAAAGGAAATAAAATGTCAGCCTTCATATCCCTCTTACCACCAAAGTGGGTATGTTGATTAATTTACTAAATTCTACAATATGTCACTGGTCCCTAGCCGTATCCCCGGGCCACTCGTTTCCCCCCAATGGATGTCCCAATACTCTGGCCAAGTCTCGCATCGTGCGCATGCCCCGCCGGGAACATTCTCCAGCCCGGGAAGACTGTGAGGACCTGAGCAATCTCAAGGGGACTGGAGGAAGCCCCAGGTAAGTATAAAACCTGAGACTTCTCTAGTCTTCTTAACACCTTCGGGACCGGCTGCCTACCCCATGTTAAGGACCAGGCATTTTACATGCAGAAGGGGGGGGGGGGGGGGCGCGTTTGGGAAGGGGTCTGGCAGCCGGATCCCTACTGTGGGCACTTTGGTATGGTCCCCCCTGGGTGGCCAGGTGCCCTCCGTATTGCTGGAAGCCTTTACTCACCTCCCAGGCTACAGCGATGAGCAGCTGTAGACACCTCCGCAATCGCTGGCTTTCAGACTCATACTGACGCTAAGTCCCGGGTCGTGGCTTGATGATGTCATCAAGCCGGGACCCGGCACTTAGCGTCAATACAGCAGGGATGCCGGCCAGAGAGGAGGGGAGTGCCGATCGTCGGGGGAACGGCGGGAAGGTAAGTGGATCCTCTTCTTCCCTCCCCCACTGCCGCAGCTCTGTAAGTGATCAGTATGATCAGCCGGCGATCATAGTGATCACGTGATCAGCAGCCCTACGCGATGTCTGCTGATCACGGAGGGGAGATGTCAGCTGTCATATGACCGCTTAATCTCCCCTCTACGGTGCGCACGATTGCGTCAGGACGGTTCGTTAGCGTGGATGTTGAATCAACGTCCAGTCAGGGAGGCAGCACCACCTGCTGGACGTAGATTCAAACTACGTCGGTCCCCAAAAGGTTAAAGTGAATGGGAATCGCATTTAAAAAAATGAGACAGATACTTACCCAAGGAGAGGGAAGGCTCTGGGTCCTATAGAGCCTTCCTGCTCCTCTCCTGGTCCCCTCGTTCCAGTGCTGGCTCGCCCAGTAGCAGTATTTGACTAAATTAGTCAAATACTGCTTTACCCGGCCGAAGGAGGCTTCAGAAATCTTCAGGGAGCCCGAGTGCTCCTGAAGAAGGGCAGCCCTGTACTGCGCCTGTGCAAGCACGCTCTCTTGCACACTCACGCCTGTGCAGTATGGAGCCGCACGTCTTCGGGAGGACACGGCTCCCGAAGACTTCCAAATACCCTTTTGGCGGGGGATTGAAACGGGGTGGAGCCCGCACAGGATAGAGAGCACTAAGGGCTGGAACCCACAAGAGCGTTTTTTTGAGCATTTTGGCAGTGCTGCGATACGCTAGCACTTTGCCAAAACGCTCAGCTGATGTTAATGGATGGGGCAACTTCCACAGGAGCGTTTGCGTTTCCTAGAAATGCAAACGCAGGACCTGCAGCATTTTGGGAGCGTTAGCGCTTCAATGTAATGTATTGAAACGCTAGCAGAAACGCTCAGCAATACCTAAACTGAGCGGTTTTGCTAGCGTTTTGCGGTTCAGCACACTAACAAAATTAAAAATAATTAACAGGACCAATCAGGATAAAAACGCGAAACGCAAAACGCTACACAACCGCTGAGCAAAAAAATACACTGTTGCAAAACGCGACCGAAAACGCGCATGAATCCGCTTGCAAACCGCCCAGACAAAACGCTAGCGGTTGCGTTTTGCGTTTGTGGATTTTAGTGGGTTCCAGGCCTGAGAGAGGAGACAGAAGGCTCTATACGACCCAGAGCCTTCCCTCTCCTTAGTTAAGTATTTGCTTCATTTTTTTTTTTCAATGCGGTTCCCATTCACTTTAAGTACACTTCTGCTGGCTGCAGAATGTAAAGGTCATTTTAATGAGTCACGTCTATAAACTTCCAGCAAAAGTTAAGTACCGTATATTCCGGCATATAAGACGACTGGGCGTATAAGACGACCCCCCGACTTTTCCAGTTAAAATATGGAGTTTGGGATATATTCGCCGTTTAAAAAGACTACCCCTCTTCCAACGCACACCAAATAAAAAATTAAAAACATATACTGGTGTTATGTATGAAGAGATAGTGGTGCTGTACTGTATGTGGTACCCAGTATATAACATCATACAAGGGATTGACTGGTTGAATTGATCAGTTCTCCCTGTTGATCAGAGCGGTATGGAAGGATAGATCACGCTGTGCCCATAAAACACACCTCTTCCACCCGTCTGGCCCACCCTTGTATCCTATTTATTTCCTTCTCTGCATCTCCGATATCGCACATGTGCGCCTGCGCCGCTTCACTACAGTCCTCAGCAGCGAGATCTGAGAGGTGGTAACAGGATAGGGTGGGCCAGATGGGTGGAAGAGGCGAGTTTTATGGGCACAGTGCAATCTCTTTCTTCCATACCCTGGGCGTCCCAGACCTTGCAGCGTGACCGATGAGCTCCCCCCAGCATATGCAGCGACCGTTGAATCTCCAGCACCTGGTGGTTAAACATCAGCATGTCACATACCCGCATCAGGTATCAGGTATCAGCATCACCCGGCATCAATGACATCCGGCGTATAAGACAACCCCAGACTTTTCAAAAGATTTTCAAAGTTAAAAAGTAGTCTTATATGCCAGAATATACAGTACTCCCTTTGAAAATAACCGTGCTATGGAGCTACTGCCCATAAAGGCATTGGTGCCTGGTAATGCTCAGGCCTGGCTGGCTCTGGGTCTAGGCACTGCATCAAGTCTCACAAGACGAGGCTCGAAGGATGGGCCATAACATTAACAGGAGGAGAGAGCAAGCGGCCTGACAGTCTATGATCATCCTGAAGCAATGCAGGCTGGATCTAAGGATTTACAGATCACATTTCCACAGGGATGAAGTGCTTGGCAAGCACTATTCATGCAAGTAAGTTACGTGGGTTTTGTTTAAATAAAGTGGCAAGTGTACGTCTCTGAAAAAAGGTCAGCCAGCGTCAGCATAATACTTTGCAAAACTGCATTGCGCTAGGCATAAAAAGTACTCTACAGTACATGTTAATGCCTATTTTCTTCCCTTTCCATCCTTTAAGTCAAACGCGCCTGCCTTCCCCGCAGCAACTACCTTAACTTCCCCACTTTGCTCCTGTTATTAAGCAGAAGCAGCGTTTGTTCCCGAATTTCCAACCTTGACAGATTCTCTGAAGTTCTTTCTTTCATTTCCCAAATGTCATTGTATTTTGTCAGGTGTGCTGTGAAACGCGTGAGCCTGCCCTTACTTGAAAGATCCTTCTTATAAAACAATTATTCCCCCCCCCCCCCCCGCCACTGTTTAAGCGCGTAGCCAATGGGCGCCATGCAACATATTGCCACGGGCTTCAAACTAGAGATAATCATTTAAAGTGGAGGAGTTAAAAGCTAAATCTTGGACAGGCTGTGAATTGCAAAACGAGAAAAAAGTATATTAAGTTTTATAAGGCAATAATCTGGTTGCGAAATCTGTTCTCCACCAGCGATTAGCCGCTCTTTTCTAGAATATTAATTAATAAAAGGCTGAAATGCAAGGTGACATTGAGTATAATAGGAGAGTGGTATGCCAAACTGTGACAATTCTATGGCTTATATTCATGGTCTGTAATACGCAATTACTACCTCTTTGATGTTTAAAGTATAGAAATATTGAATATCTTTATAAAACACAAACTATATATAGCTTTTGACGGTCTCATAATAAAGTAAGTCTACGTTTGCCTAGGTACCAGCTGTTCCTAATTTCTGAGGCTTTAAACCTTTAGCCATGCTTAACTTTGAAGACATAACAGCTGCTATTGTAACTGTAAAAAACTATTTATTATAGATTGAGATTTAAAGGGATACTGTAGGGGGGTCGGGGGAAAATGAGCTGAACTTACCAGGGGCTTCTAATGGTCCCCCGCAGACATCCTGTGCCCGCGCAGCCGCACACCGATGCTCCGGCCCCGCCTCCGGTTCACTTCTGGAATTTCTGACTTTAAAGTCAGAAAACCACTGCGCCTGCGTTGCAGTGTCCTCGATCCCGCTGATGTCATCAAGAGCGCACAGCGCAGGCCCAGTATGGTCTGTGTCTGCGCAGTACACTCCTGGTGACATCAGCAGGAGCGAGGACACGGCAACGCAGGCGCAGTGGTTTTCTGACTTTAAAGTCAGAAATTCCAGAAGTGAACCGGAGGCGGGGCCGGAGCATTGGGGAGTGGCTGCGCCAACACAGGATGTCTGCGGGGGACCATTAGAAGCCCCGGGTAGGTTCAGCTCATTATCCCCCGACCCCCCTACAGTATCCCTTTAAAGGAGAACACCAGCAAGTGTAAATTTAAAGGACTTACAAGGCGAAAATCAGTAAAAAAAGTTTAAATACCTATTGTGCATTAACATCTTTGGGGGACGCCATCCGCGCCCCCTGGTCCATTCCGCCGCGTCTCTTTTATACAGCCATGGCTCCTGTGGGGTCCCGACCACCTGCCCCAATCAACATGGCCATCGGGTCCTGCCGCGCCTAGGCTGTTCTCATAGTCGCAAGCGCGGCTGCGCAGCTCTGAGTCCGCCTCCAGGAACCCTTCGGGACCCCATAAGAGCCATGGCTTTATAAAAGAGATACGGCAGAATGGACCGGGGGGCGCGGATGGCGTCCCCCAAAGATGTTAATGCACAATAGGCATTTAACTTTTTTTTACTGATTTTCACCTCGTAAGTCCTTTAAGGGCTCTTTTACACTGGGGCAGGGCAATGCGGTGCGTCAAATTGCTGCAATGCTACCGCAGCCTAAAGTTCATACTTCCCACGTTGTGGTATGCTGTGCCGGAAGTGCCTAATCTAACACTGGCGCAGAACTACGATACCGTGCGGGATCCGCAGCGATTTACATCAGCCTAGATGTCAAGTTAATCTATTGCGGCGTAGGTTTTTTAAAGAGTGGACGTGACCTCAAGCGCGCGTTACTTCCTGCTTGGCTGGTGACCAGACAGGAAACCCCGTGTACAAATGCAGTGTTTTCTGAAGGCCTGTTTTTGATGGTGCGATGCGGCAAGCGCGACGCATCGCTACCGCCAGTTTACAGTGCAAAACTGACCTTAAGGCATCCCCTATTCAGACTGGCTATTGCAATTAATCATGAAATATGTTTTTTTCCATGCTTACGATATATACAGGTAGTCCCCGACTTACAAAGGACCCAACAATACGAACGGCTGGAATTCTGTGATACTGAGGGAACAAGTCAATAAAATGTTTGTTTGTTTTCAAAAAGGACTTGTCGTTTTTGAGAAAATAGATAAAAAAAAAAAAAAAAAAAAAATCAAAGAAAAAAATGGCTTTTAAACGTATATAAAAAGATACAGTGGGCAGAGGTGACACAGAGGGGGACACTGGAGGTACAGGGGAGGTACAGGGGACAGAGATGGCACAGTATTCAGACTTAAAAGCAGATTCAGATTAAGAACGAACTTACAGTACCCATCTCGTTCGTTAACCGGGGACTACGTGTAGTTTGAAAGATTTCTATAAACATGAGGATGTCTGCTAATGAAAGCACTGTGTATTGCTGCTTATCCTATCCTGAGGGTGGCCATTTTGTTTATTTGTAGCACCATTACAGAAGGGATACCATCATTGGGCGTGAGACGGCAGGGATTCAGTTTTGTCTGCCTGTCTCACTGCTCTGTAGTAGTTATGCTGTTGCTAGGGGCGTTGTTAAGCGAGGGGGCGGGTAGGTCTGGGAGAAATAAAGAGAAAGAGATTGATTAAGATCCTGAAACCAGGAAAATGAACATAGAATGGGCATCCTCAATAATGTATTACATTCTACTACTGCTTAAAACGAAATAAATATGGCAGCCTCCATATTCCTCTCACTTCTGTTGTCCTTTAAGGTGCTCCATTTTATATTTTCCTGAGGAAGAGGGCTACAGACACGTGAAATGCGTTGCAGCACTTTTATTGGAGTAAAAAATAAATGATTGTTCTTAGTCGATACTTGTCTACTGGCGCCTCTGTTTCAACAAAAACTCTACTAAATGTCATTACAATTTCTCGTTACTTTGATTTGTGTATGGCCATCTTAGCACTTTAAGACACATTTCAAAACTTCTTTCTACTGAACAGTTTTAGGTCTGTATTGCATCAATGAGCTCAGTGAGGAGATAAGGCATCCTCTTTATGCAAGGAAAAAAAATATTGCATTGTGAAGTGATAAGAGGCAAGGCAAAAAAAAAAATAAAATAAAGAGATGCAACAGTTCACAGATGTACTACTGTAGTTCTACAGCAGAGAATCAGAAGATTAGAAATACCTATTTAAGTCAAGTTTACTTTAAGAGAGCTGCAAACAGCAAGATAAAAGAACAATACGAGAATACATCACAAACGGTTATTTTATTTGTATTCAAAGAGCTGCCAAGCTGCAGCTGTTAAGCCGTACACAAGTACGGCGAATGGAAATTCAAAGAAAATGACAGTTAAAATGCAGAAACACATAGATTTATCTCTGGGACATCCAGGATGATAAACCCTTGCTATCCAGCGAGCCCATGGCACGCAAGTCATTAATATCACAATGTGTACCAATAAAAAAGTGCTTCAGTAATGGTTTAACAACCGTGTGTGAAGTCTCGACGCCACGAAAAAATATATTTTCCATCAAGCGGCTAATTTTATGGCCATGTTTTGTCTGGAGACGTCACTTTAACGGCACACTTGCAAATTAAATTGATAAAGATCCTATGGATTTGTTAAAATGAGATAGCGGGAGGCTAGCGCCGATGGTGCGGATTGCAGGTATTTTCATAAACAGAAAACGCAGCATGTAGAACACTGGGGCTCCGCTGAGTAGATTACTTTTAAATTCAGCAGGATTATCGTTTGCGCGGAGCGAATGCATATTGTCAGTCCGGCTGTGGCGGTGTGAATGTAAGTGAATGATGTGATGTATTGATTAAATATACTGTAGGAATAACTGGTCTTACCATGGCTAAGAGGAGAAGAAAAAAATAAGTTGGCCTCAATGAAGTGGCTTCAAGTGAACCAGTCATAAATGGTTGTGTGTAACTATGTGAATTCATAATGTGAACATGCCAAATTAAAGGACAACCAATGTGACATGTGACATGATGAGATAGACATGTGACATGATGAGATAGACATGTAAATGTACAGTGCCAAGCACACAAATGGCTATACTGTGTTCCCTTTATTCTTTCTCTGCCCGAGAGTTAAAAATCAGGTATGCAAGTAACAGTTTTGTCTGAATCGGAACTTGGTTGGACTACTGCATTAACCCTCACTAATAAGGAATTACAGCCATAAAACACTTTTCTGTCAGTAAATGGCTTCTAAGAGCAGTAAAGAGATAAAAAGGGTCAATATTTCATAGATTTAAGCTCTGACATACTTCAATGAATGTGTCATTAAGCAAAGGAAATGAAAAATTGAGAAAGAAAAAAAAAGGAGGATAGATACAATTGTTGTATAATGCAGTAATTATTGATGAAGATTAAGCTCTCCTAAAAGGAAGTCAGACAACCCCCCCCTCCCCCCGACTGGTAGTCGGGGGGGGGGGGGAGGGGAAGGAGGTCAGCCAAATATAATACAACTAACAGATTACTAACTGCCAGCAGCCCACAGTTAAAAGACAAGTGAAGTGAGAGGGATATGATGGCTGACATTTTAAGTTCCTTTTAAACGATACCAGATTTGTCTGCTTAGGCGAATCATTTGCCTAACTGGACAAGCTACCCAGCTCTCTACAGAGCAGACATTCTGGTTCTACTGAGAGTGAAGGAAGAGAAGCGTGTGTGTGTGTTGGGGGATGTTGGGGGATGTGGGGGGGGGGGGGGGAAGGTCTAAGGTCCTGGTGCAAGGTGACCACAGATGTGGTTTACTTGGTAGGTGATTAACTATTTTGGTGAGTTTTCTCACGTGGATTAAAAAAAATGTATATATAAAGGATTTTCAACAAAGGTAAAGTAATACCCATACCCATATTTCACACAAAATCTTTGATATTTGTTTTTTTAAACTTGGAGTACCAGAGAGGTCAATGTAAACAGATTTTTTTTTTTTTTTTACTTACCTGGAGCTTCCTCCAGCCACACAAGCACGGATGCGTCTCTCAGTCCTCTCACTGCCCTCTATTTAGCGGTAATCTGCCCCGGTATCTGCGTATGCTAAGAAGACCCCGGCTGACGCCACTGAGCCAGACTGGAGCCGACTTAGCCAGATACCGGGGCTGATCGCTATAGTGGTCCTTTAAGCCGATTTCTGCATGGATGGGAGCTGCCATTTTACTGGTGATATCAGCACTATACAACATTTTTAGCCTGCTCTCTAATCACCTTAGTCTGTCAGCTAAAGAAGTTCAATGCCAGAGAAAATAAAAAAAGCTCTTTATACAAGAGATGCTTACATTTTATTTAGTTTAAACAGGATGTTGTGGAAAAAGTAAAATAACGATTCACTCCTGTATTGGATCTGGATTATTGAGTTGTATGTATTCAGTCTACCATCTTATTAGAATTATTATTATTATTATTATTTTTGTTGGGGGGGGGGGGGGGGGGAATTACACAGATGGAAGTTTGTCCTTCAGTATGATTTTTTTATATTACAGGTCTGAGCAGCAGATCTACAAAAAAAAAAAAAAAAAAAAAAAAAACTGAACTAAAATGCACAGGAGCCATTAATGTTTTGCCTGGAAGTCCTGGAATAAATCTCGTTATCGCTATAAGCTGTAGCTGTTGCTCTACAGGCAATAAAAGCAAAATTTCAACATGAAGTACAGATAAAAAGAGAAGCTTATCTAAAAGGTAAATATGCTAAAATCTAAATAATTTAAACTAAATACATAATAAAAAATTGTTGCCGATAATACATTGTCACACCTACATGTGATGTACAAGTTTATAAATAGCTCATAAATGGTAAAGAACTGTGCGGAGGTATGGCCTGGGGGGAGGCTGTCTGCATGTATCACTTCAGTGAATTAAAATAAAATCCTATTGGAACTCCGCGACTGTCCTGCTGTAGCGAAAGGTCTTTTGCCTCCTGGAATGACAATGAGCAGAGACAGAGCGAAGGGGAGGGAAGGAAAAGGCCTGATCAATATTTTAGCACGTTATAAATTATCTCGGCCCCATTGAATTTAGATGATAGATCAGTAGGGGCGATCCACTATAAAGCCATCACATATTAATATGTTGTAAATCAGAACACTAATAAGAAAACACAACTAGGATTTTCTGGAATGTATTAACCATCGCCGAGGACATTATGCGGCTATGCTAAAAATCTATAAGCAATTTCTGCGTCGCATCTGACTTGCCAATATGGAATTAGGTGAACGAGATAAGAGGCTGCATGGCATGGGGGGATTGGGTGAGCGGTGGTATACAGTAAAGGGTACATAACGGTTTACAGAGATAAAAGAAAAATGCTGCATATTACATCAATATATAAATGTAATACCACCAAGAGCAAGTGCATATTTATTGTGTAATAAGCACACACAAATCAATGGGTAAGCTACGGAAGGAATTCTGCATCACTAGGTCAGCAATAAAAAAATAAATAAATAAATGACGAGCAGTTGACCTCAGTCTGTGCTAATGATTGTTGAATGACAAACAACGGGTCCACATTCTGTGTTTTTTGCAGTCAAATCGCTTGGCACTCGCATTCCTGACAGTCTCAACTCTAGATGGGACGTCAGTTTGTTTTACAATTTATGAAGATCCTTTATATTTGTCTCCCTTCTCGAGCAATTACTAGTTTACTTATTCATAGGTAGGTTGGTGTGTATGTTGTTTTTATACGAACATTTTTTTAATAAGAAATTACGCATTTTTGATATTATTGATTCCATGTACTATGTTCCTTAAAATTTTTCCCATTTGTACTACTTATTGTATGGACCGCCCTTTGAGGAGTGACTGCTTGTATAAATTGTAGCTCCTGTGAGAGCTTGTTTAGCTGGCTCCGATACTGTCTGTATAATAGTAATCACATTTATTATATAGTACCCCCATGGGGTACTATATAATAAATGTGATTACTATTATACAGACAGTCTTTCGTGTCTGCTTTATGGAGGCAAGTCCACCGCTTCCTCCAAGCAAATTTTAAAGGTTTTATCCACTTTCACCCTGCTGGCGCCTCTGTTCCCCATTTGCTCTCACTTCATGTTCCCCTTTTAAGGGAACCAGAGATGAACATTTCACACAAAAACATATCAATCGATAGCTTGTAAAGAATAAATGCGCTACCTGATAATTTCGCCACTCTGGTGTGCCTTTTTGAGTGTTTTTTTAATCCATTATTGCCCCAGGAAAAATCCAATATGGCCGCTGGCTCATACCCATTCTGCTTCCAGGTTATGAGCTGTTCTGGATGTGCTGTCTAGTCATTGAGACTATATACAGGCAGGGCTGCTGCAGGCTTTCATCTGTGTTTTTTTATTCTGGTATGCTGTGTGGCTGCCTGTAGGAAGTGTCCCTCATAGGAATGAAACTGCACAGTGCACACAGATCCCACAGCCACGCTTATCTGTTTCAGAGCTTCTTTCTCGACAGCAGCAGCCCCTCCCATGCCATCAGAGCTTTCAATATGCAAAGCAGGAAAGCTGAGCCAGGAGGGGGAAGGCTTGGGCTTGAAAAGACTTCACAGAAGACTGACTCAGCTGTAATGATTCCAGGTCAAACCTAGACTGAATGCTTAGTTGGGGATTCTTATCAGAGCTGATAACAGGCAGATTTAGCAGAGATGAAACTAAAAGCAGGGTAGGTGTTTACTGTCATGTTCCCACTGATAAATGTAATACATACATGAGGGTGCTTCGTCTCTGGTTCTCTTTAAGGGCTGTAATTCTTATGTGTAAACAGCAGCCATGTCAACGTGGCCTAAAATCAGCACTCAACACAGAGAGGGAAAAAAAAATGCTCTTTTCTTTGTTCAGGAAGATACAAGTGTTTTGACTTCTATATATTTTTCGGGAGAACAGCTCTGCATTCCACTGTTAGGCAACTGACTCATTAAAAGTGAACCAAAGGTGAAAATAAACAGATGAGAATCAACTGACTTTGTCCTACTCACGGTTTTAATTTAAACTTAAACATTTACAAAGTAGACTGAATGTTTTGTTGTCTCTTTTCAGTGGCAGCCTATTAAGTAACCCTAAATAAAAATAGACAAACCATTGACCTTTTTTTTTAACTCCTCCTGCTCTCAGTTGTATTCTGCCAACAAAACTTTTATGGCTGTACTTTGCTCATGTGGTACCGGCAAGAAAGAAGCTGTCACTCCATGCCTAAAAAGAACTTTTTCAGGCAGCAAAATTAAACAAGTAAACAGCCTGGTTATTGATAGGTTTTGCACTGTACATACACACATTTATCTAATCAGATCACATGTTACACTTTAAACACTGATTTATTAACCCTTGCAATACCATAACACAGAAAAAGTGACCACAGACAAGTTCTAACTAGGATTGGTACTATATGTACCCTTGTTTTTCACATCATGTCACGTCAATTAAGGTATGCTTTAACCGCTTCCTGCCCCATGACGTGAAAATAAGTCTCTGCACTCCCCTCCCTACAAAATACTAGATAACACTTTTTATTTATCTCTGAGCTGATAACAATGCTACACATTTGTAAAGAAATTACAGCAAACCCATCTCTTCCTCCCAGGGAATTCAAAGGCAGGATTAATGTGTAAACAAGTGTAAAACAAATATTCCAGGAGCAGATAGATGTAACAAGAGAGTAGGGTATATACAATGTGCTACTAATACATATTAAAACAAATGAACTTTTTAAATAAATAGGAGAGATAGACAAATAAAATGTGTGGGTTTAATGTACAATAGAAGCCATTTACATTAAAGCTATAATGTATAAAAGTAAATAAATTGTGTATTTTTACACTTTTTCCTTTTAAAAAAATACATAGAAAATAAGTTCATTAATAAAAATAAATAGCCACAAAAAGCCTAATTTGTCCATCATTCTCTCTATTTGTCTATCATTCAGTTGTGATATTTATAAAGTTATTGCCAAAGCAATCAGAGCTGAGCTGAACTGTGAAAATGACCCTGGTAGGGAAGTGGTTAAAGGAAAAAAAAGTAGTGAAATAAAGGAGGGTCTTTGGCTTGGCCATGATCAGCACCAGAGAGTGACCACCCCCAACACCCAAGTGGAAACTGATTATAATTCACCACCTGCCTGATGTGGTTTGGTTGTCCATTCTCGCAAACCACCTTTGTGAGTACAATCCCATCCTTTTCACTCATTAACTTTAGTGGCATATTGCACTATTGGGCTCCCATTGTATCTGTGTTTTTTCCCTCAAGGGGTAAAATCGTTGTCTCTTTTACATCAGGTAGCTTTGCTTGTGCCTTCCAAGCTAATAGGCAAAGCTGCAGAAATAAAGACTAAGGTGACCAACCTGATTAGCAACTGTAACTGGGTCCTAGCACAAAGAAGGTTTAAAAAGTTTCCTTAAATAACCAGATGCTGCCTTTGGGAATTTACTTCTGCATACAAATGTCAGGTGGCTCAGTGCAGAGAAGCGCCTAAAGAGATTATCTTCACTTAGAAAAGAAATATGTCTGTACTTAGAAATTAAACGCGAGCCTACATTACTTGAAAGTCTGATGTCAACTTTCTAATTTCCCTTTCATTTTTGACTGCTATCACTCAGCTTTTAAATTCTCTGAATTTAAGTTTGCAAGGAAGAGATCAAAATGTGAGTCAGCTGCAAAGCCATGTTTCAGCATTCAGGAACAAGCTTAACTTGTTGAAGACTTTTTTTTTCTGATGAAGAAGAATAACTTGACTCATTTTGAAAGCTGCAGAGGACTCTTTGAGATGAGAGATAGTGGAAACACTATAAACTTTGATCTGTTGGTCCCCAAAGCAGGTTTCCGTAATGAACATTTTGAGAGCAGATTTCAAAACTTCAAGGGGATGAAGTCCCAAACTCTGGCTTTTTAACAATCCCAATCACATTGACACAGCAGCTAAAGACCCAAAATACTATAAGGTACTCTTGTGTGCAGCAGGATAATCAATGTCTTCTGTCTTCCTTCAAGAGACAAGTATCCTGCAATATGATTTTGACCATCAAATGTCTTTAATGTTGGGATGTACCTACATCTGTGAGGAGAAAGGATATGGCAAGGGCTTTATAAAATTAAAATACAAAACCGCACCCTTTAATACCAATGTGAAAAACATTTTGTAAGTTTCTACAACAGTCATCGCTTTGGACTTTGCATTTGATCAACTACCGGTACTACTAGGTAGTAAAGTCGCTGTGGTATAGGTCCACCAGTGTCAAACCTCCATACCAATAAGAACTTCTGACATGAAACTGATGGAACGATTTCCAGACTTCCACAAAGAGGATGAGAGAAAACTCTACATTTTACCCGGAGAAGAGGAATCCACCATGACAATCACTGTACACTATGGGCCATATGCAATTCACTTTTTTTCTTCTAAGTTATCTTTTAGGAGATACTTTTTCATTTTTTCTCTTTCAAGCGGTTTCAACAGCAACTGGTCTGAGTGTATTAAGTGATAAAGATGCTAATCCTGCATTCAAAACTTTTTTCTGCCATTATGGTTTATAGTTATCACAGACTTTAGGAGCACTGGCCCTAGTGCCAAACAGTTGAATGCTGGGTGTTCTTTTTATCTATAATATATTCCATTTATTTCCCTGCCTAGCTGCTTATCAGAAACACCCTCTGATCACTTGTGTTTACAAAAGCAAGGCTGAGGTGACTCAGCGATTGGATGTGTAAATAATAATAATAATAAAAAAAAAAAAAAACAGTGCAGTTTCTAGTATACACCTCAGTGGGAGTGTCTAAAGACTCTGGGAGGAGGGCAGCTAATGAATACACAATGAGCAAGAGAAGGGAGGGGGGGAAACAACAGTCAGGGAGGATATGATGTCAGCATTAGCTTGGCAAGATGGCCACTGCCTAGAATAGGATGTTCTGCTTTTCCTTTATAAAATTCACAGGAATCATTATGTGGATAGCACAATACATCTGTTATGGAAGTAGTATTTATCTACTTATATATGTGTTTTTTATTTCTAGGTTAGCATGGGTGTCGCTTGTTCTTTAAAATAACTTTCAAGCACTTTACAACTAAAAAAGTACTAAAAAGTGAGTGAAAAAGTACTATCAAAATTATTTTGAGTATTTTCTTAAGCTGGTGGCTTAAAAGTCATTTTTAGATAAGGAATGAAAATATCACCTAGGGGAACACCCAGGAGAAAAAATGAATTGCATTTGGCTCCATGTTACAGCATGCTACAGACTGAGAGGAGCATAAATTAAACTAAAAATGTCCATGGGCTGCCTACCCATTGGACTCCTACCACACCACCTCCCATGCTCCCCATTTCCCCTTGCATTGGCAAATCCTATATGAATCTGGGTCATGCCAATAAAGCCATTTTTATTTTATTTATCAGCTGGCCAGTATTTTGGGAACCTGCATGCCCCAATGAGGATCATATTAGTTTGGGTCCGTTTTAAATGTGTATACAAGAGTCTCTGAAATCCACAGGGAGGCCATTAGCAATCAGACATGCAGGAGCACGGTGGAGTAGTGGACAGCACTCTCACCTTGCAGCGCTTGCTCCCTAGTTCCAAAAAGGAAAAGGACACACTCTGCACGGAGTTTGCATGTTCTCTGTGTTTTTGCGGGGTTCCTGCAATATTTGTTCAAAAGACAGCAAGCAATGAGCAGCGCTCACAGGCTGCAAGTGAAGTGAAAGCTCCAGAGATGTGCCCAGCCCCTTGAGGCTAAATACACACCTTGAATACAAATCAAATGCAAATTATGTGCTAACACTAATCTAAATTCTAAAATTTAAATGCAAGCTGACACCCACGGAGGCAGCTACCCTGAAGTATACTTAAGTTTTGTACAGCAGAAGGAAATGGCAGTGCTTCCAAACAGACGCTGCACCTGAATTGACTACCTGCACAAGTATGCAGAGCTCAAATGACAGGCAGATTACACACCTTGCATTCAATACAGGTACAGTAAAGGAGGGCGTTAGCTTCAGCATAAGTTGTGCACAAATTATCCCTACTACTGCAATAGTTGCCATTTCCTCCGACATTCCAAAGAACATACAGTTGAGTTAAAGGACTTTCCCCCCAAACAAGCGTAATTACTAGCGAGACTATGATATGGATTAAATTGTGAGCCCCTCTGACGAATGGCTAGTGACAAGACCATATCCTGTGTAAAGCGCTGAAGGAGTTGATTGTGCTATATAAATTATAAGCAATAATAATAATATTGAAACTATGCTTGACTACATCTGTTCTTGATTACTGGGCATGAAGACTAAGTTGGTCTCCTAAAAGCAGTCTAGAGAAGCAAGAGAAATCTTACAGCAAGATGGCTGTGACAACATGCCAGCCTCAGGAGCAACAAATCCAAGGAGGCTCTAACAACCATACTACATGCCTTTTTACATACATTTTTTAATATGATTTACAGCATAATTCTCAACTGGAAAGAGTACTTATGAGTACATGTACCATTTAACTTCAAGCACAAATATTGACACCTTAAAAATCCCAACTTCGTAGTGAGCATATTACTTGTTGAGCAAATTCTATTATTTTTCTTTCTTTATTCCGGAAAACAAAATTCTTAAGTTGTACAATACACGCAAGGAGGACAAAAGAAAGACACACAAGGCTATTACCATCATCAAAGGTAGACTGCGGGCTTCTCATTCCTCCCTGTAAAACACCGAAGTGATACACAAGGGCTATTTGTCATCTCACACTCATTTAACAATGAACGCCTTAAAAGATTTAGATGTCTTAAATATTTCCAGGCAGTGTGTAAGCACCATAAGAGATGAGCTCTTTCCCTTAACGTACTTTGCAAGTAATCTCATTATGCGTGCTCTGCTTGACTTACATGCAGCTACTACGGGTTTTTTGTTGTTTTTTATTTTTTTTATATTTTAAGTACATCGCTGCATTTGCCGGAACAAAAGAAAACAAATGTTGACAACTCCGAGTCATGATGAGCAGATTGCTTTTGACAGATATGGAATTATGGAATTACAAGGAAATTGGTTTGGCCCACTTCAAATGGGAGTTATTGAAAGTTCAGAAGAGTAAAGTAACTTTTAATGGAACTTCAGTCTTAAAGGTAAAACAAAAAATAAAAAACAATGTTTACTTCCTATCTGTATTTTCCCCCCCATGTAGTTAGCTACTAGGTCTGTTGGTATCTATGATACTTTACTGTCATGCCAAGAAGGGCCACTAGTTTGTGGACAATCATCTGTTAATTATTTCTGTGGAAAGTTATGACATGAATCTTGTGATCTGTCCAACCAAGTTTTCAAACAATGTTGGACAGGATTTTAGTTACACAAGTTGCTGAAAACAGACAACCAACGTCGCTGAAATGACATTACTGGCGATGATGTTAGACTTGTCGTTTCCTCCATTCATTATTGCAAATCAACCAACTCATTTAAATACAGCATTTGCAAATGGAAACGACATTATGCATGGCATGCGTGCATTCAGTACAAAGGACATTGTACACACGTGGCCGACTGCATGATATCTGACCAACAGTCGTTTGAATTGACTTGCCGGATGGATCGGGCAAAACGCCTGATGTGGGTCGCTAAACATCTGGCTACATTCTTGCACACAATTGACATCCAATACAGCAAAATCTATTGTTTTTCAAATGCTGCAAACAACTTTGGTTCAGCGGGTGTAGAATTATAAACCAATCGCTAAAATTGCGCTTAGGGGTCATACACAATAACAGTTTCCTTAGACATGGTGCACGCTTAAACCTTCTGATGTAGAGAAGTCACAAATCAATGTTACCAATTAAAGCCGCGCTCCAGACATATTAAATTAAGAGTCAAACCTGTGAGAACCAAACAAAATGTCCACACAAAGAACAATCAGAAGTCCATATGTTTAGCCTCAATAGTGCTTCAGATTCTTTCCCATTCCGTCTCCACTTTAGGTTAACACGTCATGCAAGGCAGGAGAAAAAGAAAAGCAGATAGTGTAATACGGTTATGAGCATCGATGTCTACCACCACCTTTGCCCTTAAAAAATGACCATGGGAACCTTTCACTAAAATACACCATGAGTGAGCACCATGACACACCCCCACCGTGTCCGCACTCACCCAGATAACCTCCTTCAGTCTCCGGAGGTAGGATTTACAGCATGTAGGGGGTTTAACGAATAGGGTCCAGTAGCCTCCTTCTCACCAATAAACTGCAGGGCTAAAGAAATCTTGATAGTGTAAAACCTTTTTTATTATAAAAATATAAAAACCAGATTGCACTCACAGTTTGTTGACTTGTAAGATAGCGCCAGAACAATGTTGGGTCCCCGGGTGACAACCGCCTCAATCTCCACGTCTTCCAGCATGTGCACCGGTACTTCCTGGTATGCCGACAGCGTCTAGCGTAGCTCCGCCCTATGCGTTTTGTCAGAGGTCGGACTTATCAGGGGCCCCTGATGAGTCCGACCTTTGACAAAACGCGTAGGGCGGAGCTACACTAGAGTAGACGCTGTCGGCATACCAGGAAGTATCGGTGCACACGCTGGAAGACCCCGGGGACCCAACATTGTTATAGCGCGATCTTACAAGTCAAAGTGTGAGTGCAATCCGGTTTTTATATTTTTATAATAAAAAAAGGGTTTTACACTATCAAGATTTCTTTAGCCCCACAGTTTATTGGTGAAAAGGAGGCTACTGGACCCTATTCGTTAAACCCCCTACATGCTGTAAATCCTACCTCCAGAGACTGAAGGAGGTTATCTGGGTGAGTGCGGACACGGTGGGGGTGTGTCATGGTGCTCACTCGTGCTGTATTTTAGTGAAAGGTTCCCACGGTCATTTTTTAAGGGCAAAAGGGGGGGGGGGGTAGAATTATCACCAAGCACCAGATGAGGGGCGTTTTAAGAGTTCCTGAGGGTTACTGGGTATCCAAATGTCTGCAGTATGTGATAATCTCCCCGCATTCCTAGCCCCTTCCCCCAAAGATAAAGCCTCCACTACTAAGCGGTGAATTGGCTACACTGTAAAGAGGCACCCTCAATTCATTATATTTAAAGACACAGAACCTCCGCACCCATGTTTTGTACAGACCCCAAATTTGGAGGGTATGGAGGAAATCCCTCAACCTCCTTACCAAATTGCAGATCCTCAGCCATGCTGGTTCCCAAAATAGGAATCCCAAATCTGCAATTTGGCATGGAAGCAGATTGAGAGATCCCCGCCCTAGCCTCCAAGTCTGTAGTAGTGTATTGCTACAGGAAAAGTGACACCACTTGAACAGGTAGCAATTGCAGGTTCTTTATATTTTCTCCAAATACCAGATACATTCTCAATGAACATAATAAGATGACAAGTTTATTAATACAGAGACGATGTTATAATATATCAAGACACAAAGTAATATAAAAGACAAAAAATCAAATTACAATGAGAAATCAAATAAAAATCAAAACATCACCTGTGCCTGAGTTGCAGTGGTCATCTATCGTTAAAGGGGACTTGAAGAGAGTAAAATTATTTAAAATAAACACAATGTACCTGCAAATCAATATTACATACTTACCTCACTACCAGTTCCTCTCAGAAGCTTGCCATTTTCTTCTTACAGTGATCCCTTCCAGTTCTGACAATATGTTGTCAGAACTGAAATATACCAGTTGCTGTCAGTTATATATCAGCAGCTGTCAGTTACAACTGAATGAGCAAGGTCTATGTTTCTCTATGGCTGAAGTGGGTGAGATTACAGTTTAACAGTGTACTGACCAGACAGGAAGCTGTTATGGGGTAATGGTCATTTTCAAAATGGAGGACAGAGAATTCCATTGATCACAGTGGACTAACAGTACTCATGAGAGGAGAAACGGATTGAGGAGTAGACTACACGGGAAGTAAGTATGGCATGTTTAGGTTTAATTTGACTTTTCATTTTCTGTTCAGGTTCTCTTTAAAGCACTGCGGAAGTAACCCCTTCTTCCACACGATTAGATAGCACCCTCCAAGCAAGTATACCTTGTGATCACCAAAGTCAAGAGTGACCAAGTCTGAATGGGGGTTAGAGACGATGGCCAGATCTTTTATACCTCTCCCGGTCCATAGAAAACCACGGCAAGCCATCTAGTTCTATGCACTCCCTTTGAGCTTAACCAGATCTTCTTAATACAAAACATAATAGCTCGAACTAAACCAGAGTCCTATCTTATCTATATCTCTAAATCAACAGATGCAATATAGAGACCATATCTATACAACATGGCTACTGTTAGTACAAAAAATGGCTGCCGTTAAGTATAGCATTACAAGGAGGCATGGTTGCAGAGGTCTTTGGCGTCACATATAATGAATTAGGGGCGCATCTTCAATACGCATGCCCAGAACTAAGAGTGCAGAGCAGTACGAGGTAGTAGAAACTGCCCCTACAGTGCATTTCTCCAAAACAGCTGTTAATCATGCATGAGCATGGAGATCGCAAGCTCAATTAACCGGTCTATTGCTGGCTCCTCTTCTCGCACCGTGCCTCTGTTACCACTGTGTGACAGCATCTTTCTTTAGACTCCCTATGTATGTCCTTGGACATAAGGAGGCTACGGACAGACGATGCCACATGTTACTGAATGGGACAGGAGACACAATCTTGTCACTTGAGTATGAACCAACATGTTTTGGAGGGCATTTTAGGAACATACACATTTTTAGTTTGTACTTGAGTATATACAGAGTAGATTTTTCTTCTCCATTTTTCATTATTATTTAAAAACAGACGATAATGCTGTCAGACTGCACCCTACAAGGTTAGGTGCCCAGTGTCCTGTGGGTGACCTCAGGTAAGTTTATCTTAGGCTTTTTATCCTATATCAGACATGTATCCAATCATGGATATGCTCATTGTATGGGTAGGATGTGGGTTGCATCCATTGTTAGTGTAGGGACCCCTTTAGGAGCTTGGCCTTGATGTCGACAGAGGGGCTTTACCCACATGCCTGTTGGGTATGTAGCACCAACAATCTCATTTATTGTGGCATGTGGTGTTAGCTGCTGGCTGTGAGTTTTGAGTCAAGGTCTCTTTAAATTTTGCTCAGTACATAGTATAGGAAGTTGCTGTAAAGGGCTGACTGTGAAAGGTTTAAGTACCACCCATCCCCAAGTCTTACATGCATACCTTTTGAGGTACGCATACTAAGTGTTGAAAACTGAGGCTTTAGATCCTGGTCATATTTTAAAGAAAAAAAATGTGAAAAGTAGAATGTATGCTTGGCACTTCAGGTACTGTAAAGCAGAGGGACACCAAGAGCCCCAATAGTGTAATTAGTCTTGGGGACAACAAAATAAATGAGAAGTTAAAATTATACTTACAAACCAGGGTTACCAATAGGCAACCACTGTATAGGCAGGTGGGGAGAACAATCCTGACCCCACTCAGGAATAAAAAGTCGCTCTCTGTAGACAGGAAAATAGGGTAACAACCCTCCACCCAGGGTGGATCAATGTAGTGTACAAGATACAGAGGCGCCAAAAGAATAAAAAGTAATTAAATGAACTTAAAAAACCAACTGGTTAAACAGAGGAGGCAGCGGTGGTCTTACCCCCTCCAAACAGACACAGGCAAGGACTGTGATTCAGACAGTCAACAATTTATTTGGAACTCCAAAAAACAATGCAACACGTTTCACGGGCCATACATCCCGCTTCCTCAGGCAAAATACAGTAGGAGTCACAGCTGCAGAAAATACACAAACAGACAACCAGAGGCATAAAATCGTCAAAGTGCTGATATGAATACGTAAATTTACATTTTGCATTACATTTTAGTGACAAGTTGTGCGCGGGTTATAAATATTAGTTTCAAACTGATAGTAGTCTCAAAGGTATGCTTGACAGCTATAGAATGAGTAGGGGGAATGTTAAAGGTGGATTGTGCTGAACAGAGTTAGACCAATGATAAATACAAACAAATATGCAAATACATAAAGTAAAAATTGGCTGGGTTTGCTGCCGGTTGTTGCGGACATCATGCAGAACAACAGTGAATAGTGGGTGAAATTGGGAGAAAGGGTTGACGTGGTCTAGAGGAGGAGGAGGAACGGAGGGTGTTGGAATGGCTAAAAAACAGGTGGGGTGTTTTTGGCAGCAAGTAAACAAGGGTATAAGGAGAAGGCAGACTTACCATCTGTATTATATCAGCGAGCTCGGCGCCTCTGTAATGCCAGAGGACACCTGAGTTCATTAAGTAGCATGGATCAGTATGAGGAATGTGAGAGTACTTCCGGGCGGAAGTGTGTCATAGAGGGGCGGGGCCATCATGTGTGTATACTTTGTACATTTTGTAAATAAAGTTGAAGAAGAAAAAAAAAAAAAAAAAAGGAAACGGTTAGAAAAATTAGTTTCGAACTGATGGAAGTCTCAAAGGTATGCTTGACCGCTTTAGAATGGATAAGGGGGGATGTAAAAAGTTGCATTGTACTGAACAGAGTAAGACCAATGATAAATACAAACAAATATACAAGTATTCAACATAAACATGGTAGAAAGACATGTAAAATGCATAAAATGTATAAAAATCAAAATAAAAGTTGTATATCATAAAATTAGAATAAACATATACATTATTAGAAGGATAAAAGAGAGGACTATTAAAAGACTGAACGGGTTAGGTAAAGTGCTTAATGTATTTTTTCTAGTACTTCATTAAGACCCTCAGGAACCAAAGTCCTGAGGGTCTGTATCCAATACATTTCCAGGTTTTTTAGGGTAACAGGGGCCGCCGGGGCACTGTCGTTGATCTGATCAATGAGAGTGATGGTGAAGGTGTCAGGGGTGCCGTCGTGTGCGTGGTGAAAGTGACGTGAGACACTGTGCAAAGGGAAGTGTTTGAGGATATTCCTTTTGTGTTGTCCTATCCTACTAAGGGCTTCTTGTGTGGTTCTGACAATATACTGGAGACGGCAAGAACAGGAAATGAGATAGATGATACATCTGGAATGGCATGAGATATGTTTTTTTATTTGGTATTGAGTACCTGTGGTGTGAGAACTGAAGCTGACGGTGTTGGTAATGAAAGGACAGGCTAAACAGCGGGTGTGGTTACAGGCCCAGGAGCCGGGGGGGGGAAGTGTACTGGAAGAGGCGGAGGGAGGATGGTTGCGAAGTTTACTGGGAGCTAACAGGCCGCGGAGGTTGGGTGCTCTCCTATAGGTGATTTGCGGTCGGGTAGGTAATAGGGGTTTAAGGTAGGGGTCCTGGAGCAGGATTTCCCAGCGATTATGTAAAATAGATCTAAAGATTGAGTGTTATTTGCAGTATTTTGTGATGAATCTAGATTGAGGGTTATTGTCAGTGGTAGGATTGGAGATGGTTTTTGTAGTGGATGGTTGGATTTTGGCCTTATGCCGTGCATCGCGGATCAGCTTCTTGGGGTATTTTCTCTCAGATAATTTTTTTGCAAGAATATCGGATTGAGTATTGTAGTCATTGATATCGGAACAGTTTCTAAAAATCCTTTTAAACTGTCTATATGGGGTATTCTGGGTCCAAGGGCGGTGGTGAAAACTGCTGAAATGAATGAAATTGTTGGAGTCTACTGTTTTGAAATATGTTTTGGTTTGTATGGAGTTGTTAACTATGGAAATAGTAAAGTCGAGGTAGTTGATTGTGGTAGGGTGGTGTTGGGCAGTAAAATTGAGTCGGGCTTTGTTACTGTTGAGGAATAATATGAAATCAGGAATGAGGGTGGTATCACCCTTCCAAATGAAAAATAGATCATCAATATTGCGTTTATATAGGATTATATTGTTTTTGAACGGGTGATCATTGTTGAGTAATGTTGTTTCAATCAATACCATGGTCAGGTTAGCGTACGAGGGTGCAAAAGAGCTCTCCATAGCTGTACCGCTAACCTGATGATAAATACAGTCATTAAATGTGAAAATGTTGTTGTTCAAAATGAACTCAATGCACTGCAGAAGGAACTGTTGTTGTAAGGGGGGCATATTGGGAATAGTGGGGAGATAATATTGAATAGCAGAAAGGCCGAATTGATGTGGAATATTTGTATATAAGGATGTAATGTCACAGGTTAACCAACTGTATTCAGAGGACCAGGTGATCTGGGATAATAGTTGTGTGAGGTGGTAAGAGTCTTTTAAATAGGATGGGAGGTTGATGACAAGTGGCTGTAGATGTTTATCAATAAACCGGGAGAGATTACTGGTCATGGAATTAATACCGGAAATGATGGGTCTTCCGGGCGGTTTATGTAGCGGTTTGTGGATTTTAGGTAGATGATAGAAAAAGGGGGTAGCGGGGTGTTGGTTAATGATGAAATTGCATTCGTTTTTTGTAATGATGTTCTGGAAGAAGGCCTGATTGATGAACTGTTTGAGAATATTGTTAAGGGCTGTTGTGGGGTCGGAAGTGAGTCGGTTGTAGTGGTTGCGATCATTAAGAAGTCTGAGGGATTCGTCAAGATAATCAGATTTATTGAGAATAACTATACCACCGCCCTTGTCCGCAGGTTTGATGACCAGATTGGGGTTTCGGAGTAGTGTTTTAAGAGCTGTATGTTCGTTGGGGGTAAGGTTTGGTTTTGTGGTGTGAGTTTGTGTTTGCAGGGTACGCAGATCATCCATAACGAGGGAATAAAACGTTTCAATGTAATGGCCCTTAGAGGCTGTAGGATAGAATCGGGACTGTCCTTTCAGTTGGGTGGTGATGAATGTTTCCAAATGTATCTCATTGGGATCGGATGTAGTGATGGCAATTGAGTCGTTGGCAGTAATGATGAGGGGTACAGAGGAGAGAAGTGTCTGATTTCTCAATCGCAAAGTGGCATTTGAGAGTGAGTTTTCTGATATATGAGTTAAGATCTGAAAATAATTCAAACATATTGATTGAATTGGTTGGACAGAATGATAGGCCTTTGTCCAGAAGACTTATTTCATGTTGAGTGAGTATGTGCTCAGAGAGATTGAATATGCATTTGCTGGTGGGAGCGAGGGAATTAGTGTTATGTTTGTTATGTTGTTTATTTTGGCCTTTACCTCTGGAGCCCCTTTTTTTCTCCGGGTGGAGGTAATGGGTTGGTCTATGGTTAGTGTGGGTGGTGGATCATGTTCTGGGAATTGTCTGGATGCGGCTGAACTATGGGATGGTGCGGGATGTGATTGGATGTCATGTGGATAGGCGGACTGTTTGTCTCCTGCGCTAGGGATGTAGGAAGGTCTAAAAAAGACAGCTCAGATATATTGGGTTCTTGTTGTAAAGAGGGGGCTGGATGGGATAGGACATTAATGGGTTTTAGGAAAGACCTCATAGAGGTTTGGATAGTATTGGGGATCGGAATTTTTGGAGTTTTTAGCGGCCGAGGGTTGGTGGGGAAAGCAGGTTTTGGTGAGGGGGGTTCAGTGTCACACAGACTAATCTGTGAGATCCTGAATTCGGAGGGGGGAGGAAATGTCAAGGGTATGCTTGTTGATGACATTTAAGGAAAGGGCCGTGGGGTTATAGTGTGATCTAAGGAAGGTAATTTGGCTGTTTTTTTGTTTTGGGTCGGGGGGGGGTTGGGGGGGCTGCTCTGCCGTCTCGAGCACATTGGCCGAACCTTCTGGACTGCTTAATTCGTCAAATGGTCTTTTTTGGGGGTTTGTACGGGCAGGTGGGGAAGCTGAATTGGGTCTGGCACCCCTGACACCTTCACCATCACTCTCATTGATCAGATCAACGACAGTGCCTCGGCAGCCTCTGTTACCCTAAAAAAACTGGAAATGTATTGGATACAGACCCTCAGGACTTTGGTTCCTGAGGGTCTTAATAAAGTACTTGAAAAAATACATTAAGCACTTTACCTAATCCGTTCAGTCTTTTAATAGTCCTCTCTTTTATCCTTCTAATAATGTATATGTTTATTCTAATTTTATGATATACAACTTTTATTTAGATTTTTATACATTTTATGCATTTTACATGTCTTTCTACCATGTTTATGTTGAATACTTGTATTTGTTTGTATTTATCATTGGTCTTACTCTGTTCAGTACAATGCAACTTTTTACATCCCCCCTTATCCATTCTAAAGCGGTCAAGCATACCTTTGAGACTTCCATCAGTTCGAAACTAATTTTTCTAACAGTTTCCTTTTTTTTTTTTCTTCTTCTTCTTCAACTTTATTTACAAAATTTACAAAGTATACACACATGATGGCCCCGCCCCTCTACGACACACTTCCGCCCGGAAGCACTCACATTCCTCATACTGATCCATGCTACTTAATGAACTCAGGTGTCCTCTGGCATTACAGAGGCGCCGAGCTTGCTGATATAATACAGATGGTAAGTCTGCCTTCTCCTTATACCTTTGTTTACTTGCTGCCAAAAACACCCCACCTGTTTTTTAGCCATTCCAACACCCTCCGTTCCTCCTCCTCCTCTAGCCCACGTCAACTCTTTCTCCCAATTTCACCCACTATTCACTGTTGTTCTGCATGATGTCCGCAACAACCAGCAGCAAACCCAGCCAATTTTTACTTTATGTATTTGCATATTTGTTTGTATTTATCATTGGTCTAACTCTGTTCAGCACAATGCACCTTTAACATTCCCCCTACTCATTCTATAGCTGTCAAGCATACCTTTGAGACTACTATCAGTTTGAAACTAATATTTATAACCCGCGCACAACTTGTCACTAAAATGTAATGCAAAATGTAAATTTACGTATTCATATCAGCACTTTGACGATTTTATGCCTCTGGTTGTCTGTTTGTGTATTTTCTGCAGCTGTGACTCCTACTGTATTTTGCCTGAAGAAGCGGGATGTATGGCCCGTGAAACGCGTTGCATTGTTTTCTGGAGTTCCAAATAAAAATTGTTGACTGTCTGAATCGCAGTCCTTGCCTGTGTCTGTTTGGAGGGGGTAAGACCACCGCTGCCTCCTCTGTTTAACCAGTTGGTTTTTTTAAGTTCATTTAATTACCTTTTATTCTTTTGGCGCCTCTGTATCTTGTACACTTCAGGTACTGTGGCTGTCAATTGCAAAAAGCGTTTTAACGTACAGTATAAAGATGGAAGCATTCACCCTTGTGCACTCACCCTTGTGTCAGAAGCATAGTGGTTCTGGCTGGACATGCTCTCGGCGTGCAATCCGGTCATCCGTTACGGAGTCCAAAGTATAAGAAGGCAAAAGCAAACAAAAGCCGGGCACCATCAAAATACCTTTATCTCCATGTCTTTGTGTACAGGAAACAAATGGCTTGCAGAATGTTCATTACAATCCTAGGGTTAAGCTGGGGTGGATGCGGGGTCTGGAGCGGCATACATGGCTTTTCGGCGGCAGGGCTTTTTGGCGGACGGTGAGCCCAATGATGGCTCACCCTGCTGCCACACAAATTCAGGAGTTGTTAAATACTATTCCCCCACCGAGTCGTCGTAACTCAGAGGGAGAAGTAATTCCAAATGACCTGTGCGCGGTTGCAGACTATAGCATTACTACTATAGCCGAGCCAAACTTCAGCGCTATGCGGCGCCAAAAATCCCTGCTTCTTCCGGAGTGGCACTACAGCAGTTTTGTGTTTCTAAGAACGTTGCTAACATACTGGCTTTTCCCAAAAAGAACATTAAAACAGTTCATGTGAAATGAATACACTTTGGAACATTGAAGTTGTCAAAGCAATGTTTATAAAGTGGAAAGGGTCAAGAACTATGCTGACTTTTTTTACTAGTTATTTTTATTATTCATTTACATGGCACTGACATTTTCCGCAGAGCTGTACAGAGTACACTGAACAATTCATGTCACTGCGGGTTAATTCACACAGATGTTCCAGCCGCCACCTGCTTATCACACATTAAACACTGACTGCAATGGTTCATGTTCTCCTCATGGCTGGTCATAGTGTTTGTACAGCAGTTACCATACATTCAAAGCACCCACCAACTGCCAAATAGGCCACTGGAGTGGTGAGTACTTGGATGAGGGGACACTTGCTTTTACCACTAGACCTCTGGAATACAGAAAAACAACAAGCAAACACAAAGAGCATATTCGAGAATATGCAAAGTGGAAATGTAATGACATACAAAAGAATTTTATACATTATTCAGGATGTTCTTTTTCTTGTAATGTTCTTGGTTTCAACATCGGAAACAGTTCTTAAACTATATATTGCTATGTATTGGTATGTGTTGTGCCACAAAGCATTTTACCCCAGAGCTCTCTGGGAAATCAAGTGTCACTCCTGCTCATTATACAGATGGGGTGGTGGAACCATCCCACATTGATTACAAATGGATTCCAACCTCATCACGTAACAGTGCAGAGCAATGCAGTGTCATGCACAGCAGACATGAAAAGGACGCTTTAGCAGGATTTGATTGGTCCCTTTTCAAGCTGCATAAACTTGCATATGGTAATCCTGCATCAACTTAAAATTATTTTCATCCCATTGACCATCACTAGCAATGACCATTTGAACTTTTCAGCGATAAAAATGTATCCGCAGTCTTCTCTCAGCCAAAAAAGTGTTTTGCCTTCTATTTACTTTTCAGGAGAGCCGAATTGGATTGATGATAGCCTGCCTCATTTGCATAAACAACAGTACTAGATTTTTAGCACTTGCAAATATATATATATATATATATATATATATATATATATATATATATATATATATATCTATCTATCATGTCAGATCAGCAAGGCTTTAATGCAGACAGGAATGAGCAAGTGTTTGACTCCGCTTTAAGGAGTAAGACAGAAGCAGCAGCTGTGAAGTGCCAGGTTGTTGAGTTTGTAGCAAAGGAACCTTATTATAAAGATCCAAAGCTAAAGGACTGAAACATTATAAAGAGACCTTAAAGTCAACCTCTGGACTAAAAATCTACTCAGCAGAACTGTAAAGGCTTGGTGTTTCTTTAACAGTTTCACAGCATCAGAATTTTGTTTTTCTAACCAAAGCATCATTTTAGCTGCATTTTTAGTTAAGCTCCACCCATCAAAGAAAACCGCCCATTCTTTTTTCCCCTGATGCTGTGCAAAGCATGACCGGGTTTCCTAGGTTATTCAAGTTGCTTAGAAACTGGGAGGGGTGATCAGCACACAGGACAGTTGGAACTGTGTCTCATGCTCCCTGTCACCTCCTTTCAACCAAAAAGATGGCTGCCCTCATGAAATCAAACATTTGCCTGTTCTTTTAAAACAGGGTGGGTAAGAGATTATATTACCTATCTAGTTTAATTAACATAACTAATGTAACTTAATGACAGTATGTTTGTTTAGGCTGAAGTTCCTCTTTAAGGTCCCATTCACAGTGGGACGTTATGGTCACACGTTATAAAGTCTTATAACGCAGCTTACCGCCTATGGGCCGTTCACAGTGCGACGTTAAAGTTGCATTAAAAAAAAGGTTGCGTTGTGGTAACTCACTGCTTGCAGTGCGTTACCTCTTAACGCAGACAAGTTGCAACTTTAACATTGCATTAAAACGCAACGTCCCGCTGTGAATACAGCCTAAAGCTTACGTAGAATTAAAAAAATGGCCATAGTAGAAATAATACAATTATTTTAGAGTAACATGAAACAAAAACACTCACTTGGAGTAGTTAAACAGTCTGCTATCCCAGAGATCATGGCTGCCTCTAGGTCCATCATGGAAGAAGCAGGAATTTGTACCATCAAACTGATTGAGACCATCTTCACTGTTCTTTGATGCATGGCTGTGAACAACGTCCAACAAAACTACAATCCCCAATGAGTGGGCTACATCAACAAGCTCTTTCAAGTCTTCAGGTGTCCCATAGCGGCTGTTTCAATAAAAAGCAAAAATATTAAATGCATGCTTACAGATCTGTTGGAAAACAGATTAGAGCCTAAGTTAGAGGAAAAGTTTAGCTGCAGCAGAGTTGCTGTCCAGTGTTTTTTAGATACACAATTGTAAGAGTGACGATGAAAATCTAACTCTAAGCACAGACCTAACTATATCATTTGCTACTGCATGGCCTGACATTATCATGCTTTTCCAACTGCTAAGAGGTGGTGTGCATGTTCATGTTCCTCAAAAGACCACAGCATTAAGAGCCTATGCTTCTGGAAATAGCTAGGAAATTGCTTCTGACCAGGCACTTAAAAGGGATTTATTTACAATCTGCAATTTAACGACATATGCTCTGGCACTCAGTGACTACACAGAATTTGGAAAATATCTATGCCTGGAGATGGCTTTTAAGAACAACTCTCGTCAATGCGGACCGACGTTTTAAAAACCTTGATCCTCTTACTTGTGCGTATGGTCAATGCTTTGAGTGCCAGTTTGTCCTCAATCAGTGTACAAATAAGCCGCACGGTTCTCCAGTGAGAATCCCATTCTGTCTATGGAGGATAAGGAGCATTCTGTCTTTGGAGCATAAGGAGCAAGATGTGCACCCACTGAGGTTTGCAGCACGGCCTACATTAGTGGCTAGATAAGTAGTACGAAACATGTCAAATCCCCGGCAGTTAGGTCACAGATATCGGGGACACCTGTACTTGCGCTATACTCTCATTCAGCGTGTGACCAATTTAGACTGTATGTGTAACCAGGGCTGTGGAGTCAGAGTTGGAGTCGAAGTCGAGGAGTCGGAGTCAGGGCAATGTTGGGCACCCGGAGTTGGAGTAATAGTCGTGGTTACGTAAACTGAGGAGCCGGAGTCAAATGATTTTTGTACAAAATCCACAGCCCTGTTAAGTATTAGACTAAGGAGTCGGAGTCGAGGAGTCTGAGCCATTTTGGGTACCCGGAGTTGGAGTCATGGTTTCATAAACCGAGGAGTCGGAGTTTGAGTCGGAAGATTTTTGTACCGACTCCACAGCCCTGTGTGTAACCTCATACACATTTTTAACATAAGGTCACCCAATAACGTTAGATTATTTTAGGTGTCTTTTCTAAGTGTGTGCTGGTGTCCCTCAAGACATGCTGACTAGTAGTAAGGATTTGAGTTTGCTGGAAAACCGCGCTAGACTGCAGCAGCTTGCTCCTCACCCACCACCTATATGGCAGCACAGGTTGTTCAGGAGATTGCACATCTGACCTCTCAATTTTCTTCGGGTACTGAGCTGTAGCACTGCGTTATACTGGGCTTCCATCAAATGCCACCTCTACCCCAGTAATTTAATATAGGTGAACTGGCTTGTAAACTCACCACCTGTCAATCTTCCAAGCAAACTTAGTTTTATCCTTTAAACTAAACGGCTTATACAGTATCAGTATTAATTAAATACTTCTGATAATTAACAGTCTATTTTCACCTTGATGCAGCAAAGAAACTTGTGATTTGGTAGCCAAAACTTGCATAATAAGCATGTTCCATGACAGCCATCATTTGTATGCAATTGTATCCTATACAAGGAAAAAAAACAAACAAAAAAAAACGATGACAACATTCGCTCATTAAATTTACTGTGCATACACTGTATACATGAATAAACACATTCAAGAAATTATAAAATATTTTTTATACTGCTGTTAAAATAGTAGTAAAGAAAAAAGTCTCATTTTTATTTACAGTGTTCTAGCTTTCTTTTATGATCATCTGACTGCCACAGCTGCGGTATAAAATCCAACCCGTTTTTTTTAGTTGAAAAAGATACAGAAGTAATGATCCTTTGAACTTTTCTGCAGTGAAACCTAATCTCCCCTCTCCCTGACAGATATCAGACTTTTAGCTTCTATTTACTTTTCAGGAAATGGACAGAATTCGACAAGCTGTCGACAAGCTCTTTTGCATAGATAACAACTGGAAAACAAAAAGGTATTTTGGATTTTTGTTTTAGTAAGACTAGTGCTAGATGTGTACATGTTTTTCTCATGTCACTTCAGGTATGTACTGCACAGGTATGTCTATACCTGTACTTCATGTACAAGTGCTCTATTTGGCAAGGTGAGTAAAAGTGATTGCAGGTTTCTCTGCAAATGTTACCAGTTTTAGTGACTATTGCTGGGTCACGCTGATTATGGAGACAGTCCCCTGGCAGTTTCCCCGGCACCTTCTTTTTGCAGGATAGATTGTTTCCATTTATTTGTTAGAGGACTAAAGGCTACTATAGGAGTCCACTGTTAACCATTCAAATCTACGCAACATAAACAGCAAACATGTGCAGCACATGCGTCACAGCCAGTAAATTGTAAAAGTCGATCCAGTGACCGCATGTGTAACTATCACGAGCAAACCTGAATTCATCTCCACGCACCTTGCCAAATGAGGATTTGGACTGGTTTGAATTTCTCTCCATGGCTGACACAGACCAGCTGCATTACTCCACCAAAATAATTGGCTGAGTTTAAAAAATACAGGCTAGGCTGGTGGCAGCTCAGTGGTTCAGCACAAGAGCTTGAAGCTGATAATTTTCAAAGTGTCTTTAAAGAGGAACTGTAGCGAAAATATTAAAATTTAAAACACATACAAATAAGAAGTACATTTCTCCCAGAGTAAAATGAGACATAAATTATGTTTCTCCTATGTTGCTGTCACTTACAGTAAGTAATAGAAAGCTGACATTACCGACAGGTTTTGGGCTAGTCCATCTCTTCATGGGGGATTCTCAGCATGGCCTTTATTCTTAATAGAGACATTCCCTGAAAATGATTAATACAAAGATGCTGGCCTGCCTTCCTGCTCACTGCACACTATTTTGGCAGTTGGATGGAGCAAGTGCCATTCACTAAGTGTTTTTAAAAAAAAACAGAGAACCCACGTATGAGAAGATGGGCTAGTCCAAAATCTGTCTGTAATGTCATATTTCTACTACTTACTGTAAGTGACAGCAACATAGGAGAAAAAAGTCATAAGCAAAGTTTTGTAAGCAAGACGAAATGCTCAGACACACTATAAGCGCTTTTCAGAGTGCTTTTTGGCAATCAGAGCTTTCTGAAGGCTTTTTAGAAAACGCTCCCAATTCATTTGCATTAAAATTGCGGCAAAATCCCATGATTTAATCCCCATGATTTTACTGAAATTGCGATTTTTACCGCTATTTTAATGCAAATAAATGGGAGTGTTTTTTAAAAAGCTCTCAGAAAGCTCTGATGGCCTAAAAGCGCTCAGAAAACCGCTTAGTGTGTCTGAGCCCAAAAGGTGTCTATTACATTTTGGCAACCGGCCAGCTTTGTACAGGGCGAGCCGAATGATGTCTCAGCCTGCTGCTGCTGAAATTCCCAGTGGGGTTAAATACCATTCCCTTTCCAAATCATAGCAACTCAGAGGTAGAAGTAATTTGGGGTCATGCAATCGCCGGATCCCCAAATTACTTGTGTGCAGGACACAAACTATAACATTGCTGCTATAGCCGGACCAGACTCAGGCACTACGTGGCTGGAGCTGTGAGCTGAGAAGAGGCTTCCCAAAACATAAGGTTCCTTGCAGCAACCAATAGGAGTGGATGACTAATTAAATGGCAGATGAAGATGGTTCTGCGTGGAAATAGGGTAGAGGGACAAAAAAATATAACAAAAAAAAAATCTATAGTAACTAACGCAAAACTACTGCCATACTTTTGTAATTTATTCACTGAAAGTGGTCTAACACCCAGCATTTCAGCTTTGCTTTAAAAGATTGCTTACAGCTTAGAAACGATTATGCCAGATTTTTTTTTAGCAGAAATTCACTGAATGGGTTAAACATTACATTTTAGTGTTGCATTTAGCTAGAAATCTACTTCCATGCTGAGGTTTACATACAAAAGTATCTATTTACAATGTAAACAAACACACACCTCTCTGAGAGAGCACAGAGGGCTTCCCAGACAGGCTTTTTCAGAGGTCTATTTGCATTCCAAACAAAGAAACATTTGTATCTAAACTTCAGCACAGATGCGGATTTCTAGCTAAATGCAAAACTAACATGTCATGTTTAACCCATTCAGTGAATTTCTGCTTAAGAAAAAATCTGGCATAATAGTTTCTAAGCTGTAAGCAATCTTTGAAAGCGAAGTTGAAATGCTGGGTGTTAGACCGCTTTAATATGTATAGGGGTATTTATCTGATCATTTTAATATCAGGGCAAACAGACACGACTATAAACCTCCACCACTTGTGCTGGGATTACACGTTACATTTTTTGCAAAGAATCGTTCCGATAGATGCCTTTGATGATAAAATTCCGACATGTCCTATGTTCCGCTCGATTGTTTTCCGCTCGATTGTTTTCCGCTCGATTTCTCAAAGAAGTGAAGGGGAAAAAAGATAAGATAAACTAATGGAAGATAAGAGAATCAAGCAGAAAATCAAATGGCTAATAGATTGTGCGCCGAATCAAACGCAAAAAACGCAACGTGTAATCCCACCATTATTTCCAGATAACCAGCTGGGCCAGTAAGGATCTAAACAGCTCCATGACCGCTAGCTGTGTGTTTGGAGATTAGAAAGGGAAGCTATACTGCCCTTCCTTACGAGTTACTGCTCTGATAATAATGACGGTCATGGGAGCTGGTAACAAGATCTGAGGGGGCTCCCAAGCTCAAAAGGTCTCTCTCTGCTTGTTACCAACTCCTATACCAGGCTGGCAGTGCTAATTTAACACGAAGGGCCTGTATGCCTTTATCTTGCTTCTTTTGGAGCTGTATATTGGAAAGCTTTCAGTTGAGAAAATAGTAAGTGTATACAATGTGAAAGGACCCTTACACCTTTGAGCATGAATACTGGTAGGAGCAACACCTAGGTATCCATGAAAGTCACAGATCGCTACAGACCTAGGAAAGGACTTCGATAAGCGGAGAAGGAAAGCTTGAATTACATAGAGAGTATTGCATAATGACAATGACCTCCATCTCAAACCAACATCTTGGTATTATTGACTGCAGTCGTGGTGCTTTGCCGATTGCACTGGTTACCCACACACACCAACAACGTTTAAACCCACTCCACAAGACAACACAATTCCAGGAATGTATGAGTTCTGTAAAGAGCAAAGACACTGTATAATGTAAACTGAAGTACAACACTCCCAGTATTACGTAACTGTTAGGCCTGATTCACAAATGCACTGCATGATGCATTTTTTCCCTATCTGTATACTGCTAAATAAAATAAGCATACCGGTAAATGAAAAAGCAGATTATGGAAAGACATGCAGATCTATCACTCTCTATAGACATCTTGTCGCTTGATTTTATTTTCTTAAAAGCTTAGTAAGGGCAAAAAAAAACAACAAAAAAAACCCCAAATTAACTTACCTGGGTCTTTTGGCAGCCCCCTGGAGTCATCCTGTGCCCACACCATCCTAGACCCTCCAGTGAGCAGCGACGACTCCCTCAAAGTAGGCTGGTAGCAGTCATGGCCCTGAGCACCCTGATAGTGCTCCCATTGCCAGGGATCACTCTACACATGGGTAGTACCTTTTTTTGTGTACTGCACATGTGCAGAACGCTCCTGGCAATGGGGAGGTGGTGAGGGGGCATGTGGCCTGCCAGCTTTGCGGGGTTGCCATTGCTGGACGAAAGGTGCGGGCACAGGAAAACTCCAGGAGGCTGCAAAAAGCCACAGGTAAATTAAACTGATTTTTTTTTTTTTTTAGATTTCCTTTAAAGTAAATCTGAAGTGATTTTAAAAACAAAACACAGATAGTTACCTAAGGAGAGGGAAGGCTCTGGGTCCTATAGTGCCTTCCCGTTCTCCTCACGGTCCGTTCAAATCTCCCGCCACGGAAGAATCACGATGTCTTCGGGAGCACGAGTCCTCCAGAAGACAGGCGGCTCTAAATGGCGCATGCACAACTGCTGAGCAGCCAGTCTTTAGGAGCCCGAGTGCTTCTGAAAATTTCCGAGGTCCAGCCAAAGTGGAAGAAAGCAGTCTACAACTCATCGATCATAGACTGCTAACGGGGGGAGCCTGAAGAGAACACGGGGACCGTGAGAAGAATGGGAAGGCTTTATAGGACCCAGAGCCTTCCCTCTCCTTAGGCAAGTATCTGCTTTTTGTTTTTAATTCAGACTCCCTTTAAGTCTCAGCTTTACATTTTCTTTGCACTTGTCTTGATAAATGGATAAGACTCATTGGAATGGAGAAGGAAATCCAGGTACCAAACTTAAAATTAAAGCCGGCTTAATATTTTAATGTTAATGGGCTTCATGTAAATAATGCAAAGGTCGCTCTGAGATGTTCGGAAGACCAACAAATGCAGCATTTTTCTATTTTAATAAGATAGCGGAAAAAATAAGAGAGAGGCAAGAATGCAAATACAAAATCAGCCTGACTTCGGAATACTAAGTATGCCCATCTGCATGTCCTGAACTTCACTTGCACTTCTGATATTTACAAGGTAGATCGTGAAAGGCGACGGAAGTAATTGATTGTTTTGTACTGCGCCTCATGCTTCAGCCGTGCCTTCTTTTTTAGTAAATACATTTCAAACGCCCCGGCACTTATATCTTTAATCATTACATATTCCTTATCACATCCAATTCCCTCGAGGAAAGCTCTTAAAAAGAACAGACATTAAAGCCGGTGTGCATGACTTTGAGCAGGGAAAAAAAAAAAAAAACACACCTAATTCAATACAATCAAAAATAAAAAAAGAAAAAGGGAAAAAATAAACCAAAAAAAAATAAATAAAAAACACTCCCTCCCAACGTTTTGTTACTTAGTTAAACTGCCATTCTTTGATATGGATTGAAGGAAACCCAAAGGGAGAATCGTCAAGTGATAAATCCACAGAAGTCAGAACAAGTCTTTCTCCAGTCTTTAACTTTAATGTCAGAAAAAGAGATTCCCCCCCTTCAAACAGACAGCAGATGATTAATATCACTAAAGGATAACCTTCAGGTTAATAAGAGAGCGGCAATAAATTCTGCTTTTCTTTTTCCCCTCTTCTGAAACGGTGAAAATACTGTTCTATTGTTTACGGGAAGGTTGAAGCGCACAACTATACATGATCCATACTGATTTGATACTTATAGGCAGGGGGGGGGGGTAACTACAAATCATAGGGGCCCTGCAAACCTTTGATGGGCTCCCAATGTTCACACCCTTTCCCTTGCCTCACCCTCACAGCCCAGGAACCCATCTTCCAGGGATCATAAAACAAGTGTAGACATCATAATCTTTCCCCCCCCCCCATATCAAGTGTACCCAACCAAAAAACCACCTGATCTAAAGGATGGACCCTTTTATCAGAGGCAGTGAAGTAGAAGGCGGGGCCCCCTTGCAGCTCTGGGCCCCCCTGTGGTCACAGTGACTGCTCCCCTGTTACCCCACTGCTTATAGGGCAATATCAATTCAAGATCGCTATAGTGTTCATCAGCAGAGATGGGCTTCCAACTAATTTTGAGTAGCAAGCTACTCATTATTTGAACAATAATGAAGCGCTGATTAATCAGCTGTGACCGTGGGTGATGGGGGATTAACTTTCCCAAAGTCTATGCTCCATTACGCATCATAGGAGAACTAGCTGCGTTGCATGACTCACTACCGCACTTCCTCCTTCAAGCCGGACAGAGGAAGTGCAGTAGTGAGTCGTGGAACGCGGCTCGTCATTCTCCTATGATGCGTAATGGAGCGCAGACTATTGCGCAGACTTCTGGAAAAGTTAACCCCCCCCCCCATATCACCCTCAGTCACAGCTGATTAATCAGTGCTTCATTAGCATTTGAATTCTAAGTAGTTTGCTACTCGACATTAGTCGGAAGCCCATCTCTGTTCATCAGTAAGTCTTCTAATGTTGGGGTTAAATATCTTGTGTGGCATTAAAGTGGACCCAAACTAAAAATACAAGATTTCAGAAATAAAATCTATTTTCTAACTTATAGTAATAAATAGCAGCCTTTTTTTCAGCTGCATGATGACAAATATAAACTATTTTACATTTATTGGAGGAACCCCTCCCTTCCTTTCAAATTGCCGGGATTTTTCCGGCAAACTAGTGAAGTAGATGGTGTCCAGCAATGGAGGAATTGCTAATGGCTGCCCCCAGTATAACCCTAGCTATGAAAAGAGAAGGGTGAAAAGCATGCACTGAAATGATCATAGGTTTGAAGGAGTGTTTATTTATCTTTGTATGTGTCAGAGTGGTGCAACTAAATATTTTTAATTAAGAAAATGTTTGGTTTGGGTCCGCTTTAAGTCAATCTATTCCAGAGGTCCGATAACAAATTATGGGAATCAAAAGCAAAAAAAACAAAAACACAAAAAAAAAATACACAAACATTATTATTTAGTATTTACATAGCACTGTTATGCTTATACTCCTGGATTATTCATAGTCTGTAAAAATTGTCCTTGGAAAAATCAATCAAGTGAACAAGGGACAAAGAATAAAACTGCCAACAGAGTAAAAATGTATTTTTCTGCATACAGCCATCACCTCTCCCTGCCCACGTGGGCATGGTCAGCTCTGTGTTGACAGGAAAAGACCATCTGTTGCCCCTTTCCAGTTTCTCCCCAACTACACTCACTACTGTGAAGGGATGATTGGACAGGAGGAAGGGTTTAGACATCTCATAGGCTATTGAGTCCAGACAACCAATATCTGATATTCTCGCAGGTAGCCAGTATTTCAGACCCAGCCAGCCAGGAAATTGAAAACAAAAAAAAAATTGTCTTTGTACATTAGCCTGTTAACACAAAGTGGACATATATGAATGCGTCCAGTTTGTGTCTCGATGCACCCAACAGGGCAGGTGCATCCTGTCAGCCGAGGGTGCGAGTGCTTCCGCCGCGCATTCATGGTGGGACTTACTCGGCAGGGATTAGTGAACTGGAACATGTGTTCCCAATGCACCCTTGAATGATGAAATCCATGTTCATTCACCATTCATCAAAACAAAACAAACAAAATCACAAAAACTACCTGTGGACACAGGATTTACTGTATAACGCCCTCTAGTCTAGTGGACAAAAAAACAAAATTAAAATGAACATACATAACAAAAATAAATCCTATATAGTCACTAATCCCCTCTGGCCCTCCTCTCCTCCCCCAAGTTTACCAAAATAAAAACGGTAAAAAAAAAAAGTGACAGCATTTAAAAAAAAAAAAAATACATAGTTTAATGACTTGACTAATGAGTAATGAGTTGTTTTTTTATATGTATGTCATGAGGGTATATTACGGTTATTTTTGCAAGAGATGATTTTTTTATCCAGATAACCTTTTAATCTGTTTCATAATCTTAGATATTTTGAATATTTTCTTATGTATCTATGTACTATGTATACTTGTATATGTCTCCTTTAAGGTGAAGGCTGGTTGGGGTATGGGGTGGAGTCTGTTCTTCTCCCACCTACATAAAGCCTTCCCCTTGCAGGTTCACTTTTAACTATGACTAAGGGCAGATTGTAAGCCCGACACGCGTCAGTTGAACCTTGTGGTTTTATTGCCATGTCATGTGGAATCTTTTGAATAAAGAACAGCATTTTTTCTACCAGCACCTGGTCTGCGGATCCTTCTATGCATATCTGAGTATCAGCTTGGCTTTCCTGGTCCTGCAACTGCTGGTCTGATTTGAGGGGGTAGAGCGTTTTGAACTTTCCCTTTGCAAATAAGTGCTTGTAATTATTGACAGGGTGCAACAAAACCTAAAACAGAAAAGACTACGGTACATCGATTTTCAAATAATATATTGTCTCCATACATTGTACTAGGAAAACAATGTAAATGTTGCGATAGCCAGGAAGAATGGGCAAATAAAATGTGTGGGTTTTATAAATAGTAGCATTATTCGTTTTAAAACTATCGGGGATGGAATCGCCCACAAAACTCCTAATGTGTGGCAAAAGAAACCCAAAAAAACCCCAAAGTATAGGTAATTTAGGTGTGATAAGCAGTGATAATGTTATGACTAAATGAATGGGAGGGTAGAAATGTAAAAATGTTTCTTGAATAGCCTGTGTGGTGATGTGATTAAGAATGTTGATACATTCCACGCAGTATGCATTACAAAAACAAAAGCTATGACTTTAAGTGAAGACAAATTTGAAAAATAAGAAGACATCGCAGATCCTAGTTTCTCTTCATCCAGAACCCAGCAGTATGCCTTCAGCACTGACAAGACAGTTCCAATGAAAAATGTCACAGGTGGAAGCGGTGACAAGACATATAGCACACCGGAATCTTATAAAAATAGTGGAGATCAACAAAAGGACTATAACGGTACACCATTCAAAACAACAAAACTTTGTTGAAATGAACTATAGAGTAAAACAGATAACGTGTTTGAAATAGGTGTCCTTTGAAGTGTTTCTGAAAATAAAAGGTTTATCTCCCTGTGGCTAGAGAAATCTGGAGGAACAGCACCAACACAAACTAAATATATCATTCCCCATGAGCTGTATCTCAGCATACAAAGCATCTCCTAAGAGGAAGTGACATAAGGTGAGCCTTCATTGCTTGGAAAGAGGGACATCTATCGATCACAATGGAAAATGAGACAACAAAGCATAACAGGGCACCACTTGGAAAATTATTAGCGTAACTCACCCAGATCCTTTATTTTGGGTAAAACGTTGTAAGTGAAATTTTTATATGTGGCTATTTTTCCTTCTGGAGAGGCGATGCCAACATGTGCCTCGTATATGCGGACACTCCTTGGCCGCCGTGGTCGCTCATGTTTACGCTGGAAGAAAAGAAAAAAAAAGATAAGTATTCTATTGCAGATGTAATAAATCATTATAAGAAGAAAGATTTCAAGGTTGGTTAAGATCTAAAGACATACTATTTTTCAAAACAAAAAAAGCAGATGTAGGTAGAACCTTATATGGCTCACTTTGCTTTCTTGAGAGTTTTTACAACTTTAAGTTTCTTCTTTAGGCCAAATACAGAACTGGAACACAAATGTACACCAGTTCAGTTCTGTGTCATCCTTGAAGAATAAACAAAGTTTCTTAAAAGCTGAAAGGAATCCATGTACAGCTCGTCATTAAAAGGTACTGTACTACCCAACTTTTATTGGTTTGACAAATATGTCTTTCGGATCTTTTCCATGGCAAACATCAGACCACAACTGGCTTGCTTTGCCAAGTTGGTAAGAAAAAAAAAAAAAGAAAAAAAGCTAGGAACTCATCTCTGGAGTCTCCAAGAGATGCCAGTTCGCCCTAGCCGTCCTCCCGTGATCAGCCGTGGCAACTGGCGCAGTAACGTCAGTCCGGGTCTTCTGCGCATGCGTGGGAGGTCTGCGCATGCGCAGAAGACCCAGACTGGACTCGACAGATCCTGTTACCGGTGCTGATTGCGGCTGAATGGCAGACCGCGGGAGGACGGCGTGGGACGGATTTATAGGGCGGGAGGAAGCCCCAGGTAGTTTCTGAGGTCTTTGCACAGTATAAACTGAGTGAAAGGCAACCGCAACAGTGGATTGGGGGGGGGGGGGGGTTGAGAGAGCTACGAGTCAGAAATGTATATCTGACTCATGTACAAGTCAACTTCTATATTTTTATTTAGTGAGTTAGACCTACATTTCTAGACTTATTGTTAAGTATATACGGTACTTTTACTTTTTTTTTTAACTCTAATTGTTCCTCTATTGGTATTTATAATTATGGGTGTATTTAGGTTCTCTAAAAAAAAGTTATGCATTTAGCCACTCCCCCTGTGGCATGCTACCGAGGCAAGGTACCACCAGGGGCAGTGCTAGTTATGCTGGGAGCTTATAAGCCTCCCTCTCTGCAGGATGCTCCTAAAAAGAAAGGAAGGAGGAGGGTCTCAAGGGAAGACACACACACACTCACACACACGTAGCATAGCCCTGGACAGCTCACAGTGGTATATTCACATAACCCATGGAGCCCCCTCTAGGATCTTTTTTCTTATAAAAAGATAAGAATGCTCAGGGCCACACATTGTCACAGAGAGACAAACACTTGTGTAGGTGTATACTCCCATAGCTTATAAGCATATTCAGGAGGGAGGGGTTGGAGGAAGGAGCTGGCTGGCAATTGACACATGCCAACCAGCATATGGTGGTACATTCTACCAGACAGCATTTTTTCCTATTTATTTTCATTAGATTACTAATATTTATCTTTTTTTTTTTAATTGGTATACTTTTTTTTTTTAATCCAGATCCACTTTAACCAATTTATTTATTACAGAACAAAGTCCTTACTATGTAAGGGTCGGCTGGTTCCCAATGTACCCAGTCATAGACAACGCTTTTTTCCTCTTGAACCACATATTTTGCCCACGGTGAGATACGATAGATAAGCTCTCCAGATTTGGTTTTTATTGCTACCTGAAGAAAAAAAGAAAACATGTTTACTTACAAGATAATATAACATTGTCCATAGTAATATACAGTGGGTTGCAAAAGTATTCGGCCTCCTTGAAGTTTTCCACATTTTGTCACATTACTGCCACAAACATGCATCAATTTTATTGGAAGTCCACGTGAAAGACCAATACAAAGTGGTGTACATGTGAGAAGTGGATTGAAAATCATACATCATTCCAAACATTTTTTACGAATAAATACCTGCAAAGTGGGTTGTGCGTAATTATTCGGCCGCCTGAGTCAAAACTTTGTAGAACCACCTTTTGCTGCAATTACAGCTGCCAGTCTTTTAGGGTATGTCTCTACCAGCTTTGCACATCTAGAGACTGAAATCCTTGCCCATTCTTCTTTGCAAAACAGCTCCAGCTCAGTCAGATTAGATGGACAGCGTTTGTGAACAGCAGTTTTCAGATCTTGCCACAGATTCTCGATTGGATTTAGATCTGGACTTTGACTGGGCCATTCGAACACATAGATATGTTTTGTTTTAAACCATTCCATTGTTTCCCTGGCTTTATGTTTAGGGTCATTGTCCTGCTGGAAGGTGAACCTCCGCCCCAGTCTGAAGTCTTTTGCAGTCTCCAGTCTTTTGCAGTCTCCAAGAGGTTATCTTCCAAGTTTGCCCTGTATTTGGCTCCATCCATCTTCCCATCAACTCTTCCCTGTCCCTGCTGAAGAGATGCACCCCCCGAGCATGTTGCTGCCACCACCATATTTGACAGTGGGGATGGTGTGTTCAGAGTGATGTGCAGTGTTAGTTTTCCACCACACATAGCGTTTTGCATTTTGGCCAAAAAGTTCCATTTTGGTCTCATCTGACCAGAGCACCTTCTTCTAAACGACAAATAGGGACTAGCACCATCAAAAATAATCAAAAAAATAATATAATCATGTATTAGTTTATAACAGCCAGGAGGAGATTTGCTAATTGGGCAATTAGAGCACATATAACCATAAGAAGAAAAGTACCCAATAAAAACAGCACCAACCACTCCAAGATAATGATTTCAGCAAAAATACAAGAATTTTTGGTGGTAAATAGTAAACATAATTAAAAACATTTAAAAATCACTCAAGGTGATAACAGCAGCGTACATAATGAATAATCAATTCAATATTAGTTAATATTATTGATACCTCACAAATTCTCAATGTATTGCATTAAAAATAACAGCCTAGGTCACAAAAAAATAATATAAATTACGCCACAAAGAACCCAGTAACGTGAACATGTATAATTAAAAATCTATAATTTATAATCATGAAGTGATAAATATTGCACAAGTGCCCAAAAAATTTATAAATAATATAAACAACAAGAGAGACAACCAAGATCTCAAAAGACCGTAAATGCAGCAATCAAACACCCAGAAAGCGTGTAAAGGTAAGGTGAAGTGACGGGCTCAATACTTACAGGCAGAGGAGGGAGGAAAAGTAACCACCGCTGTTTGCCTTAATGCATCACGCGGGCACAACCCGCTTCAGAGAGAGGCATGAAGCGGGTTGTGCCCGCGTGATGCATTAAGGCAAACAGCGGTGGTTACTTTTCCTCCCTCCTCTGCTTGTAAGTATTGAGCCTGTCACTTCACCTTACCTTTACACGCTTTCTGGGTGTTTGATTGCTGCATTTACGGTCTTTTGAGATCTTGGTTGTCTCTCTTGTTATTTATATTATTTATTAATTTTTTGGGCATTTGTGCAATACTTATCGCTTTCATGATTATAAATTGTAGATCATGAATTATACATGTTCACGTTATATATATTCTTTGTGGCGTAAAATATATATATATATATATATATATATATATATATATATATATATATATATATATATATATATATATATATATATATATATATATATATATATATGCAATACATTGAGGGTTTGTGAGGTATCAATAATATTAACTAATATTTAATATTGAATTGATTATTCATTATGTACGCTGCTGTTATCACCTTGCGTGATTTTTAAATGCTTTTAATTATGTTTACTATTTACCAATAAAAATGTTTGTATTATTATTTTTGCTGAAATCATTATCTTGGAGTGGTTGGCGCTGTTTTTATTGGGTACTTTTCTTCTTATGGTTATACAGAGCACCTTCTTCCACATGGTTGCTGTGTCCCCCACATGGCTTAAGGCAAACTGCAAATGGGACTTCTTATGCTTTCTGTTAACAATGCCTTTCTTCTTGCCACTCTTCCATAAAGGCCAACTTTGTACAGTGCATGACTTATAGTTGTCCTATGGACAGAGTCTCCCACCTGAGCTGTAGATCTCTGCAGCTTGTCCAGAGTCACCATGGGCCTCTTGGCTGCATTTCTGATCAGCGCTCTCCTTGTTCGGCCTGTGAGTTTAGGTGGATGGCCTTGCCTTGGTAGGTTTACAGTTGTGCCATACTCCTTCCATTTCTGAATGATCGCTTGAACAATGCTCCGTGGGATGTTCAAGGCTTTGGAAATCTTTTTGTAGCCTAACCCTGCTTTAAATTTCTCAATAACTTTA